>NC_064851.1:87649793-87864793 GCF_024139225.1 Suncus etruscus | reverse complement strand
AAAAAGATCATGAGATCTTAAGTAGCAGATTAATAATAGACTGGAATTAGGAGCTCGCTACTCTTCCACCCAAAGGATAATGATAGTGACCGTGGTGACACCTCTATTGGTAACAACTCTATTACTAGAAACCACCTATGTGGTGTACAATAAAGAGTTCACTTTCCAAGCCCCAACCAATTACCTTTACAAAGGTCTCCTTGCTAAGTTCATTCTTGACTAGTGTCTCATAATTTGGATTTTTAGGAATGATTCCACCACTGCTTAATTGAAAAGGGCAATTAATTGTTCTTGAAATATTTGTTACAAAATAGGACTTCTGTTGAATATCTGCTTTTTTCCCCTTGGGAATCTGAAATACTGGCACTGTGATTAAACCTGTTAAGTTGAAGGCTCCTTTGTGCAGGTTGAGTTAAGCTTTCGTGCTGGATAGTATTTCACAGATACTGCATAGACATCATTGGAAGAATTAACCTTGTCCTATATGACTGACCTTTTTGGGAGAAGTATCCTGTAGCTTCTGCCTGGTTTCCTCTAGATTTTACTAATAAGTCATTTTCTGTGTCAATTCTTTATATTCTTTCTGTAACAAATCAGTTTTTTTTTTGTCCCCACCCCCCAACAAATCAGTTTTAAGAACAGCTCTAAGCTTATTCATGGGGGTGCTTCTAACCTACCACTCAGCCTGAGGGAACTGGCAAACTGAGGGTTGTCTTGGAGACCCATTGCTGGAGAAATGTCTTTACAGGAGTAAATGACTTTGTAAAGGGAGGAACTCTTGATAGAATTGAATGATGTCAGCATTTGATAAATATGGATCAAAGTACAAGAACAGCAGAATTGGCTTGATACTGCTAGATTATTGATGGTCAGTAGAAGAGTAATTTGAGAGCTATTAGCAATCAGGCTGAAATATGAGACATGGGGAGTTTATAAAGAGGCTGTCTGCTGCTCAATGATAAGGCTGAAACTGGTTTTTTTCAGGCTAACATCAATCATATGAGAGCTTAGGGAACTTGAGTTATTTCACTATATTGTAAAAGTTGGGGGAACATGGTACAGAAAACCCAGAACCCTGGAAAATGGCACAACAGTTCAAGATGCATGCCTGGTGAGAAGGTTGATTCTGCATCCCATACTGCAACCTCTGTTCTTTGAGAGTAACCCACTTTTCTGTAGTAAAACTTACCTTTACCATGCCAGCAGAGCCTGATTCCTCCCCCTTCATTCTTGCCTCTCAAATAAATAGTCGCCCCTATCACTATCTTGGGTGCCAGGCTTGTGATTAAGATAAATCCTAGCAAAGCCTTGCTATTGATGTCCCAGGTTTGATAAGCAACTGGGCACCAAAAATGTAAGAATTAACATATACTGTCAGACAGCAAGAGAATACTTGAGTTATTTTGAGTGATGAATTAACTCCAGTAAAAAAAATAATAAAGTGTACACAGAAAGACGCTTTTTTACACACAAAAATGTGACTAACAAGGGAGATGCAATTAAAACAATGATGAGGGGCCAGAGAGATACAATGATAGGGTATTTAATTCCTTTGCACACAGCCAACCCAGGACAGACGGTGGTTCGATTCCCAGCATCCCATATGGTCCCTCGAGCCTGCCAGGAGTGATTTCTGAGTGCAGAGCCAGGAGTATCCCCTGAGCTGGGTGTGGCCCAAAACAAACAAACACACAAACAAACAAAAAGCAATGAGAAACCACCTGATCACAGAGACTATACAAAAAGAACAAAAACAACCAGTGCTAAATGGATGCCAGGAGAAAGGGACTTTCACTGCTGATGGGAATGTCAACTGTCTAGCCTTCCTGGAAAATATAGGCATTCTTAAAACTTTAATTATAGAAGTTCCATTTGACCCAGTACTCCCACTTGGGATAAAACCCAAGAACAAAATGAAGAAAATTAATTTTCACCCCTATGGTCCTTACAGCTCTATCCACAATAGCTAAATTTAGAATTAAGCTAAGTTTCCAAGGGCAGTTGACTGGATAAATTATGGTATATATACAAAATGGAATGTTACTTTGCCATAAGAAAAGTCACAACACGAAATTTGTTTTTATTTTTGAAACTTTTTTATTTAAACATGTTGATTACATATATGATTGTGAATAGGTTTCAGTCATGTAAAGAACACCCCCTTCACCAGTGCAATATTTCCACCACCAATGTCCCAAATCTCCCTCCATCCCACCCCACCCCCACCTGTACTCTAGACAGGCTTTCCAGTTCCCTCATTCATTCACATGATTATGGTAGTTCTCTGTGTAGTTATTTCTATAACTGCACTCACCACTCCTTGTGGTGAGCTTCATGAAGTGAGCTGGAAGTTCCAGCCCTCTCATTGTCTCTGAGGATTGTTGCAAAAATGACATTTTTCTTAAAACCCATAAATGAGTGAGACTATTCTGCGTCTCTTTCTCTCTCTCTGTCTCTCTCTGTCTCTGTCTCTGTCTCTCTCTCTCTCTCTCTCTCTCTCTCTCTCTCTCTCTCTCTCCCTCCCTCTGACTTATTTCACTCAGTATGATAGATTCCATGTACATCATATATAGGAAAATTTCATGACTTCATCTCTCCTGACGGCTGCATAATATTCCATTGTGTATATGTACCATAGTTTCTTTAGCCATTAGTCTACAACACGAAATTTGTTATCACATGGGTGGACTACCATGTGAGTAAAGTTAGGAGACTAACAGTATTATCTCATGCAGGACATAAACAAATTGGTAGAATAAGGAATACTCAAAGATAATGGAAACAAAGAGCATGAAAACTGATATTTAGTAAGAAACATGCTACTTGAGAGGATTGGGGGATAGGACAGGGATTAGGTAATGTCTCTAGTGGAGGGAAGTAATCAGTAGGATAAGGTGATGCTGAAAGGTTATGTATGAAATCCTACCAGCAACTACTGTAAAGTACAGTGCAAAAGCTTTTTAAAAAAGGCAAGAACCAAAAAAAAAAACACATGGAAGCAAATTGATGGGTGGGAGTTAAGTGGGTGTAGGTGTGTGGGACATTGGTGGAGGGAAGTGGACACTGGTGAAGGGACCAGTGTTAAAAAAAATAGTATGCCCTGAGAATCCCTGAGCACCAATAGGTGTGTATTTTCTTACTTTTGGGTTCATTTCTTCACCCACATATTCCTGCTTGGGTGTGTACTTAAACTATTTCATATTTTTGAAGAAGCCTATGTTTTCTCTAGCACATATCTCTTTCCCTCCTTTTATTTCCTGAATAAACTTGCATTACTTATAGAAAGGAAAAAACACACGAGTCCTATCAACTCCAGAAGTAACCTGAGATAATCCAAGTTTGTATCAGAGGAAACAGATGTCTAGGGAGGAATACAGACCAGAGAGTTGCGAATTCTCAATTTAGCTACAGTTAATATCTTGTGTGTGCCAACTAAAAATAGTCTCAAATATACCAAAAAAAATAAAGATTTCCATAAAACAAACGAAAAAACCCCTATCAGTGGAAAATTGTAGTAAAACTTAGAAAGAAGTCAAGAAAGAAGCAGAAGTTACAGGGTTTTTAAAAAGTCAATTAGAGAGGATTTTTTGTTGTAATATAAAGGCCTTTGCTTATTAGGAGAAAAATGCAAGGGAATATAAGGACAAACAGCTTTATTGAATGAAAAAAGACGAATAAAAAAACAATTCTGTCTTTTGGTAAGATATACTGCAATTTTTATAATTAACAGTTGGGGGCACCAGATTCCAAAAGTGTTATTCTACTGCTAGAAAATCTTATCACTTCTTCAGCGTCACAGGAAATTATTAGAGCCAGGACTCAAATTCCTCTCTTGACTATTTTTTTAAACTTATACTTTAGAAACTATGGGTACAATAAAGTTAAATTTTGTAAAATTAATGTATAAAGTTATAGCACACTACTGCCACTGAATGACCCTCATGACCATACCACATAACTAATTTTTCTTCCCCTCCTGATTCTACTTAAATGGGACAATTCATAAAGGGAAAGGGGATATGTAATTAAAATGTTTTCTGGCTTTTCAGTTTTCTTCTCTCCCTCTATTATTTTATTCTTAATAGTGCAGATTTTTTTTTTTTTTTTTTTTGGTTTTTGGGCCACACCCGTTTGACACTCAAGGGTTACTCCTGGCTATGTGGTCAGAAATCGCCCCTGGCTTGGGGGGACCATATGTGACGCCGGGAGATCGAACCGCGGTCCATCCTACGCTAGCTAGCGCTTCTAAGGCAGGCCTTACCTCTAGCGCCACCTTCCTGGCTCCAATAGTGCAGAATTTTATGGAGCTTGCGATTTATACATGTTGGTGCTTTAACTTTTGTTTGAGGGACTGACGAGTACAAAGTTCTGGAGGACATGCATATGAGACCTGGATTTGACCATGTTACATGGTTTCCCAAACCCCACCAGGAGTGACTCACTGAGCACTTCACTGGGAGTAGCCCCTAAGCACTGTAGGTATGGCCCAAAGCCAAAATGTCTTATTGAACTGATTTGAATTACACTAGAAAATCGTTCCCTAATTTTAATGTAAGAACTTGTTCATTTAAGAATGAAATGATTCCTATAGTTATGTGTTAGTGCTGACTAGAACTAGGAAGATAAAGGGCTCAAAATTCAAATGTCATAAATCATAAATTTCAAAACCTTTTTCACAAACCCCACATTGTTATGCAGACCCACAGTTTAAGAAGTCAGGTTCTTAAAATTTAAGCTAGCTACGACACTTTCTTGCCTTACACTTATCCACCAGATACACTTACAATGACCATTTTGTTTTATTGTGCTTTTGGAGCATTGCTACAACATGTTTTACTCACGGATATGCATGTGGGAAGTTCAAACCAAGGGACTCCATGCTTATAGTTGCTGGGCACTGCTCCTTGCATCCTTCTGTGGTCAGGAAAAGGGAGCAGGAAAGAGCCCCCAGTGAACTGGCATTGGAATTGATACCTTTAGGAAGTGGAGAACATATCATGGGGATGAAACCCTGAAAGGAAAGTTAGTGCCCTTATCAGAGACACTCTAAAGGGCTCTTTGCTCACTTTGTTTATTGCCTGGGGTGGAATCCATCTCTCCTTACCCACTTTCTACTACGTGAAGTTGTGTGTAGATCGGAAAGCAGGCTATATAGGAGCTGTCTTCTCAGATAGTCTCCCAGAGGAAGATGTGTATCATTTTTAGGGACATGGCTGTCTTCTTAAAAAGTCTCTCAGAGGAAGATGTGTAGCATTTTTAGGGAGATGGTGATATGTTTTTAAGGTTTACTTAGAAGTTCAGATCAAATAAATTGAAAATATAAAATTGTGAAATACTTAATTTTATATTTGATGTACTAAATGTTTGTTAAATGATTGGTGGCCCCAAAATCATGAGTTTTGCTAAGCTTCAGCCTCTACAGAAAAATGTCATAAATATCCCTAAGTATTGTTTGGGGTGTGATGCTTTGTTGTATAGATATTTGAGTTTTGTAAATGCCAAGAGATGGCAGTGGTGAGCATCATGAACAAAAGATGGGAAAGATCCATGGTTGAGAAGAGGAGAGGCTGTAGAACCTGCATTGGCCACTTGCACAGCAAGTGCAGCTAAATCAGCTGCGGCCCCTCACATTAATTATAATGTGACCCAGTGGCTACCACTCTGATCTATGATTAAATAAGAGTGATAATACTCTCTTTGACGAGAAGATCCTGCATTTTTTAAATTATGTTCCTTTTTTCTTATTCTTTTCTTTTGTGGTTTTTGGGTCACACCCAGCAGTGCTCAGGGGCCACTCCTGGCTCTGTGCTCAGAAATCGCTCCTGGCAGGTTCAGGGGACCATATGGGATGATGGAATTCGAACCACTGTCCTTCTATGCTATCTCTCTGGCCCCTTAATTATGTTTCTTGACACTAAAACTTTTAACCAGGCAGAAACTATGTTTTAAAAAATTTTGATTGTATTTTATTTATTTTACTTTTTAGGAGACTAAAATAGAATCCAGAGATTCATGATACATCTTTTATAAGTATAATGATGGAAAATATTATATAAATGGATATATATTCTAGTAACATAGAAATAGGATCAATTTTCGTGGCCATACCCATTAAGGCTCAGAGATTGCATTAGGAATCACTCCTGGTGCTGCTAGTGCTTAGGGGGGACCATATGGGATGCTAGGGATTAAACCAGGGTAAACAGTATGAAAGGCACAAATGTTGCATGATATCTCTGGCCCCAAATAAGATCAATTTAAAAAGAACCAAGTAAACAGAGTTTAGAAAACTCTTCTTTCACACTTAAACAATTACATATATTTTTCAAAGTTGAGTAACTTCTTCAAAAAGACATTCCTAGTAGTCTAAATATTTCTTGGATGGTCAATTTAATGATGACAAATTTATTTTTATCTGAAAAGCTCTTTATTCCTCCAAATATGAGTGATAACCTGTCAGGGTAGCATATTCTTGTTTTGAATTAGTATCCATTCAGCACTTTTTTTTATATATGCTTCCTTCAAAATATGTAATTTCTGTGGAGAATTTGTTGATGATCTTATAAAAGTTTTATTTGATTTGCCTTTCTCTTAGAAATCTATCTTTGGGGACTGGAATGATAGTACAATGAGTAGGGCACTTGCCTTGCAAACAGCCGGCATAAGTTCAATTCCTGGCATTCCATATGGTTCCCAGAGCACCACCAGGAGTGATTCCTGAATGTAGAGCCAAGACCAATCCTTGAACATCACTGAGCATGGCTTTAAAATTAAACAAATATATATATTTCCAATTTAATTTTATTACGTCGTGTGTGTCTGTGTGCATGTGTGGGTCTCTGTGTGTCTAGTCTTTGGGCTCCCAAGATCTGATTGATTATCTTGGTGCTCCTTTCTTGGCTTGGGAAACTCCTCAGCTATTATTTTTTTCGAATTGAAAGTTTACCTTTCTGTCCCCACCCAACTAGTGTGGGGCCAATTCCTGCCGTGTGATCGCACACCCATAGACATTATAAAGGACTGCTGCCCTGCTCCTGCTTCTCTCTCTCTCTCTCTCTCTCTCTCTCTCTCTCTCTCTCTCTCTCTCTCTCTCTCTCTCTCTCTCTCTCTCTCTCTCTCTCTCTCTCTCTCTCTCTCTCTCTCTCTCTCTCTCTCTTTCTTTCTTTTTGGTTTTTGGCCACACCCGGCGGTGCTCAGGGGTTACTCCTGGCTGTCTGCTCAGAAATAGCTCCTGGCAGGCACGGGGGACCATATGGGACACCTGGATTCGAACCAACCACCTTTGGTCCTGGATCGGCTGCTTGCAAGGCAAACGCCACTGTGCTATCTCTCCGGGGCCTCGCGCTTATCTCTTAACCCCTGTACTCCACTTCTCCACATTGTATAAAGCAATCTACAACCTTAACAATGGGGAAATTTTGCAGTGCAACCCCATGTTTAAAGAATCAAAATGGCTGCTCTAATAATACAAAAAGTACCAAACAGTTAGGTATCCTCTCAAATAAGATGTTTAGAGTAGAATCATGGAAGATGTTCAGGGAGCTCAAAAAAAGCATCAATAGACTTGAATGGAGCACAAATAAGCATCAAGAGGATTTGACGATTGAAGTTAGAAATTTTCACACTGAAATAACAGGTTAGAAAAACTTGGCTTATGAATCGAAAACCTCAATGGAAAACCTCTCCACTGGAGTAATGGCAGCTGCAAACGGGGTCAGTGAATCAGAGGATGAGATGCAGAACAACTCCATACAACAGAAGAGATTTGAAGAGAACTTTAAAGCAAATGATCAAACAATGTCTAAACTACTCAAAGAATGTGAACCAATGAAAATAGAAGTCTTTGAGAAACTCAACAGCAACAACATAGGAATCAATGAAGTCCCAAAAACCCAGAACAAGAATAATAAGAGGAGTTGGAGGAAGAGTGAGAACAGGAAGAGGAGGAAGAAGAATTTTAAGAAAAATAAGGCAAAGAAGAAGAGTAAGAAAAATAAGGCAAAGAAGAGTAAGAATAAGGCGAAGAGGAGTAGAATAATATTGTGAAAAATAGTAAGAAGAAGAGGGGGAAGATGAAAGGGATTCATCCTTCTGAAAAGGAAGAGGAGGAAGGAGAGTAAAAAGAGGGCAAAAAATAGTAAGAAAAGAAAAAAGAGGATGAAGAAGAGTAGGAGGAAGAAGAAAAAGAAAAAGAAAAAAGAGGAGAAAGGGGAAGAAGGAAAAGAAGAGAAGAAAAAAGACAAGAGGAAGAAGGGAAAGAAGAAGAGGAAGAAAATAAAGAGGATAAAGAAAAGGAGGAAGAACTAGAAGAGGAGGAAGAAAAGAAAGAAGAGGAGGAGGAAGAAGAATAAGAGAAAGAAGAAGAGTCTCCAGCCATACCACCCTGAATGTGTCCAATCTCTCTGACCTCAGAAAGAGGAAGAAGAAAAAAAGAGGAAAAAAAGAAGAAAATGGATTCAAGATTCAGTTTTAATTTCTTTTCTTATAATAGTGTTTTTGTATAAACATCATGATTATAACATGTTTGTCGTTGTGTTTCAGTTAAAAATTTTTTTTAAAACAAAACAAAACAAAACAAAAAAAGGGCCCAGAGAGATAGCACAGCGGTGTTTGCCTTGCAAGCAGCCGATCCAGGACCAAAGGTTGTTGGTTCGAATCCCGGTGTCCCATATGGTCCCCCGTGCCTGCCAGGAGCTATTTCTGAGCAGACAGCCAGGAGAAACCCCTGAGCACCGCCGGGTGTGGCCAAGAAAACCCCCAAAAAAAACAAAAACAAAAAAAAAATTTTAAAAAGTGCAAAAAAAAAATGTTTACCTTTCTAAAACTTAGGATGTAAACATTATACCTCTTAGTGCTGTCCCATATAGCTTACAGGTTATTTCCATTGCTTTTAATTCTAATGTTTACCGTTTTTTTCCACTTTACCTTTAAACTTACTGATTCAATTTGTGTTTGGGGTGGACACACCCAGCGGCACTCAGAGGTTACTTCTGGCTCTGCGCTCAGTAATCACTTCTGGCAGGCTCAGGGGACCATATGGTATGATGGAGATCGAACCTGGGTCAGCCATGTGCAAGGCAAATGCCCTACCTGCTGTGCTATCACTCTAGCCCCCTGATTCAATTTTCAACTTTTTCCATTCTTCTGTTTAGCCCCTCTGTTGTATTTCTTTAGTTCAGCTACCATATGATTTTACTTTGTGATTTCTAAATATTTGGACTTTCCTCAGACTTAAATACTCTCTTGAAGTTCTTTCACATTTCCTCATTTTAGTTAGCACCATAAAACTACTACTTTAGTCTTTAAGTAGCTTACATAATTACATATTATTAGTTCTTTCTAGGCAACTGTCCTGATTACTCAGTGAGGGTAAGTGGCTCCATCTCCCCACAAAGTCTGGTGAGGAGCTGGAATCTGTGTTCTAGTGTACAATGACAGGGAATTCACAAAGTGCTTCTCAGTTGTGGCTTTGAGGCTGGCTTGGGAATGATTGGAGTTTCGGGTTCAAGTGTCTTATTTCAGCAGTAGAACTCAACAAGGGTTGAGGATCATGAGTGCCCAGAGGTACCTCTATATTAAGTTCAAGTGAGCCTGGGCAGCAATTGGGCTAAACAATGTTCAGGCATAGCTTTATGCAAGTTTGAGAGATCCTAGAAACTAGGGACTAAAGTTATTTGTGCCCAGTTTCCTTGATGGCCAAGCTTAAGTGGATGTGGATGGCATTTAGGGGTTAAGGTTAAGGCATCAGTACCTGTCAACTGCAGGTTGCAACATTTATGCCACGTAGGAGGCTGGACTCGTGATAGTGGATATAAAGAGACTGGGGTCTCAATTTGTTTCTGGCAGAGCATATCATCTGGGCCACTAGGCCATAGGCCACCATGTGAGTAGAGTGGTTGACCCTCTGGTTAACTGGATTTGTTTTGGGAGCATCATTGAATGCTTTCTGTCCTGTAGGCTGCTAGGAGTCTGATGTGTATGGGCTTCCTGTCTTCCTTGTATAAGAAGCATTCTCATTCCCCACCTAGCTTAGCTCTCTGCTAGACCTATGCGGTTTCCTTGGGATTTGTTCATTACTGTGGAGATTTAGATCCAATAAAGCATTTACCAGTACTGCCATGTGCCAGCCTCTTAGATCTGTCTATACACTCTAGTTTCTTGCCTCCTCCTGTAATGATCTTGTTTTGTGGAAGACATTGATTTGATCCCTAGTACCAAATGGTCTCACATGGTCCCCCAAGCACTGGCAAGCATAGCTAATGAGGTTCTTGAGAACCATGAGGGTGACGCTTGTAATCCCCAGCACCAGAGTACCTAAATAGTACTGAACCACCAGTTCAAATGGCCAAGAATCATTGGTGGGGATCTCATACCTCCTGAGCACTTCTTGGGAGACCCAGACTTAGAAAATAATATAGAAAAATATGTGGCTAATCATAGAGTGAAGGAAAGGATTGCAAATAGGTTGTGGGAGGCCGAAACAATAGTACAGTGGGTAGGGTTTTTGCCTTGCATGTAGCTGACCTATGTTTGATCCCTGGTATCCCATATGATCCCATAAACCTGCCAGGAGTGATTCCTGAGTATTGAGCCAATAGTAACTCCTTAACTTGCTGAATGCTACCCAACCCCCCCAAAAAATAGGTGGAATCATCCTAAAGGCAGAATAGATAATAAAAATTCAACTGAATACATTTAAAGACTTTCTTAAGAAAATGTAATTTACCAATCTGAATACAGTTTTTAAAATCTAGATATATTTTCATAGGAATAACATGGTTTCTGGTTGCCTCTCTCCCTTCCCAATTATATAATAGGTGGTTTCATGAAGCAATGCTACCAGACAATAATAGAACAGATTATTCCAATGCCTGCAGCAAGAGAATAATCTTAAAGGGAGAGAAAAAAAACCCAACAATCTTCTACAGCGTTGTAAAACTAATTAAACCCGAGGAAAATTAATACAAAGAAAATAAAAAGCAGCTTCAAACAAAATAATATTAATGCAAAACTCCTAAGTGAAATGTTCTCAATGTGAACACAACAGCACTTTGACTTCTATACCATGATCAAATGCTTGATATCTGAATACTAATTATATGTCTAATATTATGGCTTGATATAGAAAGGGCTCCTAGAAGAAAATTGTTTTGTTACACCTATCCTTTCTTTACTAGAAAAAATGAATAGTTGCTTTCATATACCTCAACATAGTTTATCGATAACCCAAACAAGCATTGTGCTTAGCAGGAAGATACTGGAAGCATTTAATTATATGTATGTAAATATTATTAACATTGTTCCACCAGACATTATTATATGTATTAAAAAATATAAAGTATTTTTATATTTGTATGTGGGAGCCTTATTATATGGTTCTCAAAAAACTGCTGGGCATGAACCCCTAGCACAGCTGGGTATGTCCCAAAACAAAACAAAAATACAGAAACCATTTGAATCACCCAAAAGTTATTACAGAGATTTAGTTTTTTACCACAGTGTGGTACTGCTTTAAAGGTTTTTACATGTACCAACCCTTGTAATGTTTATAAACCCATGAGACTACAAATGAAGTACTTTATCTTCTATTTGTTCTGTCTTTTTGTTTTGGGGTCACACCTGGCAATGCTCAGGAGTTCCTCCAGAATCACTTCTGGTGGTGCTTGGGAGACCATACAGGATGTTGGGGATCCAACCTGCATGGGTCATCTGTATGCAAGGCAAACACCTTACCCACTGTACTATCTATTCAGTCTTACTCTCCCCCCCCCCAAATTATCTCCATTTGTAGGTAAGGAAACCTGGAGAGAGGCAAAGTAATTCTTGATTATACAAGTAGAGCAGAATTTAAACTTAACCAAGCAGTCTAGTTCTCAAATTCATGCTGTTTAAAAAAGTCCATTAGACCTTCCTGGCATTGATAGATAGCACAAAGGGATGAGGCCACAGTAATATAGCAATAATATGAAAATAAATAGTTTTATAACAATCTTAAAGGGGGAGTACATATAAGGGCATTTAAATACCTCAAAAGAATGTAAAGGAAGGTTGAGTGAAGCAGAAGGCAGCTAAGTGACGAGAGTGCTTGTCCTGGAGTTTGAATCTATGGAGGGTGACCGCTGGGCTCTCACAGATGCTGCATGTAACCCCAGCAACTCTGTGCTGTTGCCTCTGGCCAGCTGCACTGCTACCAAGTATGAGGGAGCACAGTAGCTAAAGGAGTGCAGCCCCAGCAACCATGTGTGTGAATGCTGTAATTCCCAATGAGCATCTCAACCTGCCGGGAACCCGCTGGCTGGTACAATAAAATGTACAAACACTGTAACTGTGTGCAAGACCCAGTCAAAACGGCATAAACGGGGAAAGAGCCTGAACATATGGAACAAAATATGAACACATATTTTGTTAATGTACAATTGACTAAAAAAACTAGAAAAAAAATGAATGGGAGATGAGGCATAGTCCAGGTAGTACAGATATAGGCACATACCACAAAGCAATATTCTGGCCAATGACCGTCCCACATCTCTGATAAATGGCCCAGTAGTTGGCTACATAACCCTGATGTATTTGTAAGCACATTTGGCCTTTTACATGACAGTTACCCCAAAACAAATTTTTCAGAAAATATCCTTATTTTCAGAGAACTGAATCATTATGAGAAGGTATGGGTAATTTTTGAACATGAGAGGGACTTGACAAATTCAGAGAGAATGGCAGAGATCAGCTGAGAGGGAGAAGTTGAAGATTAGGCAAAAGGAAATAAGCGAACAACTGAGAAAAGGGGAGGACAATGGGAATGAAGTCACAGTGAAGATTTGAAACTTTCCATTCACCCATGAGTGTTACACGAGGAAAGGGCATGTTTGAGGTTTTATGTTTTGTTTTGTTTTGATTTTAGTTATTAAGGTTAAATAAGTGACATGATTCAAGTAAAGACAGGGTATGAAGAGGGGCATTGCTTTGGAACAGTTGCTGAGGGGATGGAGGAAAGAGGCGAAGTGGAATTGTTGAAAAGGGGTTCCTGGTAGACCTTCCCCAATGTGAACAGTTGCACAAAGTTCTGATGTGAGGGATGTGGAGATGATTGTGGATTTATGCTGTAACCTTAAGATTTTGGGTTCTTGGAAAGAATGGGTTGTTTGGAAATGCTGTTTTAAAAGTTCATGTGAAGGTTCAGGGAAAACAAAGAGAAGTGATGGGATTATTCAGTGCATAAGTAGGAGGAAGAGCCAGGAATGGGGGTGGGGGTGGGTGATTTTAAGCAGAATTAGAAACACCAAGATATCAGATCTGGAGTTCTTACTGACACCAAGAGTATGAATATGTGCAAGATTAGTTTAATGGCGAAGTCACTGCAGTAGAACGGAAAGAGGAAACTGCAATCTTTGCCTCCTGGTAGGATTTGTAACAGTTGGGAACAGGACTAAGAATTTCTTATCTTATGCATTCATATTGCAGAACACTAAAAATCTTATCCTTCAGTTTTAGGCTTGGCAGTGGAAGATTTATCAGACCTTTGCATTGAGTAATCCCAGTCTACAAGGTGAGTACAGGAGGAGTAAGTGCTATTCCCAAAGACCTGCTCTCTCCTTCTGTCATAAAGAAATATAACAAAGCCCGCTCCATTGTAAAGCAGGATAATCTTCAAGTCTATTCTTATTGCTTAACAAAATTAAATTTACACTATTTTGAGGGCTCAAGGATTGGTCTACAGTAACAAGCTCAGAAAGCCACTTGTAAGAAGTCAGACATTGACATAGCAATGAACTTTCCCAATTTTTTGCTACACCCATATTTGCTCAGATCTTACTTCTGGTTGTGTGCTCAGGGATGACTGTAGCAGGACTCAGAGGGCCTCATGTGGTACCTGGAGTCGAACCCAGTCCCAATTCCCAACCAGAGAGTACAACCATGCAACCCAAACCGTTATCCAGGATCCACCCCCCACTCCCTACTTCAGTTTCCACTCTTCTGCAGTCTTTGTATCCCTGGTAAAATGCAAGTGGTAGCTGACTCCCCCTTCTAGAGCAAGTGCCAGATCACATTTGCTTGTTTCTATTTGTTTGGCCTTCATTAATTTCCTAGTATTTCTCTGTTGTTGTGAGGTAGATCAGAATTTGTTGCTAAGACCCAGCTGACTCTAAGCCACTTATCATTTTTGGAGGCTGGGTAGGTAGCACATATTTCTACCATCCAGCAAACAGGGCCCCAATGATAAGTGGAGGCACCATGATTTGGCATAGTTTATTACAATCAGTTTACATATAAAACCATGTAAACTTAACAAGAAAAATGGTTTACCTTTACACAATAGTTGGCCAGGACTTTTCAGCACCCTAGCTAGCTATTTTAGTATTTGTACTTTTCACAGAAAGTCATAATCATACAAACAGAATTATAACATTTTTTTCTAGCCAAAGGATCTTTTTTGGTCCACATTTTTTATTCAAACACCTTCCTCTTTGGCAACGAGGTTAAATCTCCTATAGTGAATTCACAAAGCAACTAGATAAAAACCACAGGGCATGAGGTACAGTTGAGATCTGGGCTACTTTGGAATTATAGATACATACTTGATGGGGAAAATGGTTGCCTACAAAATAAATCACAGCCATGTCAGTAGAAAAGCCCTGTATAGATTAGAGCTGGCTCATTTTTCTCTTTTCCTTTTGTTTTTGTTTTTCGTTTGTTTGTTTTGGGGCCACATCTAGCAGCGCTCAGGAGTTACTCTTCCTGGAAGGTTTGGGGGACTAGATGGGATGCTGGGGATTGAACCCGGGATAGCTAAGCTATCTCTCTCACTTTTCTAAGAACACACTTCAAGTAACTTTTTGTGTGTTTCAGAGCATACTGTGCTATTTCTGGAAAATCATGAAAGTGTGGGCATCGACCTCTGCAATATTTTTTTAAATCCAAGGTTTAAAAACCTCTGGCAAAGGAATTCAGTGTGTGATTGCTGTGGCCCCTTCATTCGGATTGTAGGAAGAGCAGTTTGGGTAGCTGCGAGTTTTAGCTGTTGATAGAAGGTAAGGAGTAGAGGAAGCCAGGTACTCCAGGCTGAAGGTAGCCAAACAGCCAATAGGAAGCCCAGCTCATCCCAGTATGTTCATATTTCAAGTAATTTCATTTCTTCCAGAAGAAGAATGTTAACAATGCTTTATAACTCTCGTTATCAAGGGTGAGGAAATGAGCCATAATAACAATAAGATTAGGTTTAAACCTAATCAGATAAAAATATATTTTAAAAGTGAATATTCTATTATAAATTTTTTTTGCAACAGCCATATTCTCCCATGTAGCTTCAGTATAGAACTAAAATCTGATAAAGTAAATGTAAGTTACTTTAATTCTTGCTAAATACAACTCTATACGGATTGCACATCTTACACCAAAGCAGCTCAGTGTCACAGTCAGAGGAATGAAAATGCCATCTGAAAAAATCTTCATTGTATTAGCCCAGTGAAAACCAACACTCTTGCCTTAAAGGGTCAGAATAAAACCAGCTGCATGATTTTGTAAACAGTGTGGAGGGTGGTCCCCTATCTCTGGGATACCACAACAGGATCCCATTGAAACACACACATAGACACACACAGTAACATAACACAAACACACACACAGACACCCACCCCATCAACACACACACACACATGTCCCACTCTCTCAATTAGGTACTGAGTACCTAATGCTCAGTGCCACAGCAGGTTTCTTTCATATTGTGTTCACAAGAGAGCTGTCATGGCTGTCTGGTTGAGGGGTTTGAGACAGTCTCCGGGAGCTGAGTAAGCACTGTCTGTCCTGGGGTTATCCAGCTGTGGCTTCAGATAGTCGGGGTTGGCCGGTGCTGTGCCGCTGGCTTTGGGCTTATCATAGCCAGGGGTGCCCCGTGCTGGTGCCGGGCTGGGGGGCGTCTGATAGCCCCCGCCGGCAGACAGTGAGTGTTTGTGCAACGGCCGAGGCCCAGGCACGCGGTAACCATCAGGGGATGAGAAGGTGTGTGCACGGGCCAGGTGTCGCTCCACGATGGGTGTGGCATACTCCGGCTCGGGGTTGGCCAAGGGCAAAGCATACTCGTGGCGGCCCGGCAGGGGGCAGTCATAGTGGCCCTGGCTGCTCCCTGCGAGGATGTCCACCTCGGTGTCCATCGGCCGGAAGGTAGAGCCCTTCCTGGTGACTGTCCCAGTGCCAATCATGAGAGGCTGCTGGTAATCTGAAATGAAAAGGGCAAGAGGACACCGCTGTCTGTGTATCACAATGGAACAATGGAGGTAGGAGCTGTGCTGAGCCCACTAAGCCAAGTACCTCCCTCTCCCTCCAGTGTCCATAGGGCTTCAAAGGGTTCCGGGGAAGGTAGAAACCATGTCTGACTAACTCAAGTGAAAGGAGGATCTAATATATTAAGGTGCCAATGAGTTAAATCCGCAAAAGAAAGTAAATGTTGCTATTATTCCATTTTACAGGTGGGAAACTAAAATAAGAGATTGAGCCGGGTTTCCAAGAGCACATAGAATATCCGTCAAGCAGGGTCAGAATTCAAACACCCACCCCTACTGCATGCTGTTTGGGCTGTTTGTGAAGATGAGAAATGCTGACTGCCTTGCCAGAGAGTTTGGTTGTAGCCTGTACAAACCTCCAAATCATTACCAATATTCTGGGGTCTGAGAGAAGAGGGGAGCCAAGGACATTTCCCAGGCATTAAGCCTGGAAGACAGGAGTACACAGTGGGGAAGGAATGCATAGGGCTAGTGTGAGGAGAGGACAAAGGGCTCCATTGTGGATTCCAGAGGAACTTGACACCGGGAGGGCAGATATGCAAAGGAAGGTCTTGAGGAGCCCTGGAGTGGTGGAGACTGTAGGGGAGAGACAAGGAGTGACAGGGAGCCCAAGAGGAATCAAGAGAGAGGAAGGAGTGAGGGAAATCAAAGAGGGCAGTCAAAGACTTCAGTCAAGGACTTCTTTGCTTTATTTCTTTGCTTTTCTCCCCAGCTAGAGTTGCTACTCAGGCAGCAAGGAACAAGAAGTGTGGTGGGAGAAATGCTCTTTTCTGCTCTTAAAGTGGCTCAAGTGACTCTTCTGAACTTGTGCTTCACCAGGTCTGGCCTTGCCCGTCCCAGCTCTGCCCTACTGTCCTTTCCCTCCTCCCTTATCTATCCATGGTCAGGGAATCATTATCCAGCACCAGAGGAATCATTTATTTCCAGAGGGCTCCAGAATTTGGGACCGGAGAGATAGCATGGAGGTAGGGCATTTGCCTTGCATGCAGAAGGATGGTGGTTTGAATCCCGGCATCCCATATGGTTCCCCGAGCCTGCCAGGAGCAATTTCTGAGCACTGAGCACTGCCGAGTGTAACCCAAAAACAAACAAAAAAAAATTAGAGCTTTGTGATTGTATGTCTTTGACATTTTTGTAATGGGGAACTAATGTGGATGCTACTGTTCAGTAACAGAGTCTGCAAGAGGCTACAAATCCCAGGACCTTCCCCACAATGCCAAGCATAATCCTGCACACCGTGGCTTTGAGCCCTCAAATGCACAATGCCAGGAACACTATAAAGTCACATGTGTGTTTGTGTGTATGCGGAGGCGGGGGGGGGGGGGAGAGTGTGTGTGAGCCCTGAACACTGTGATAATAATGACAAAGAAAAGAAAAATTAGGGCCGGAGAGATAGCAGAAAGACAATGGTTCGAATCCCGGCATCCCATATGGTCCCCTGAGCCTGCCTGGAGTGATTTCTGAGCATAAAGCCAGGAGTGACCCCTGAGTGCTGCCGGGTGTGACCCAAAACCACACACAAAAAAATAAAAAAATTTAAAGATTTTAGAGTCTGGGGAATAGGTTGGCAGACGAATTAAAGTGTTAAAAACTTAAAAAAAATTTAAAGATTTTAGTCCTTGCGAATTATTGTTTGTTGATTGGCAATTCTCAGTGCCCAAAGCTTCCAGTGGGGTTTGGATCTGGCTCAAATGCATATCCTTTCCTTCTTCCAGATAGGTTGAGAATAGCATGACAGAGTCAGAGGCCATTCTAATAAAAGCCAAGCTCATTCACTGCTACTCTTTCCTACTATATTAATCAAACCTTTGTGCCAAAAGCAGATGACTCCACTACCCCACCTTTTGCCCCATCAAACAACAAAGGTGAGAGGGAAGAAGGAAGCTTTTATATTTGAGTAGTGTTATAGAACCCTGCCATTGGGCTTCAGAGAAACAGCTCAGTGTCTATTTGTGACTCTGCAGGAAAAAAAATCTTCCACTTTTTTGACTGATTTCCTATCTTCATGGAGACAGCACAGCACACTCTACAGGGCATGACTCTTACCTGCCATGTCATTCGTGATGAGATCTAACTTTTGTGTCATCTCCTTTTCATTATTGTAGCTGATAGTAAATTCAGCTGACTGATGTCTGGCAAAAGGATATTTAATCTGTTTCCAGCAGTCTAGAATAAAGAACAGAAAACCCACTAATATCTCAGGAGCAAATGTCTATACTCTGCACATGAGTTAGGACAGGCTGCCTTGTGCTGACTTACGAGATTAGTGCAAAGCTGTAGTGAAGTGTCATGGAAGAAATTGCATGCTGAGTTCATTATCACAATACAAAGAACCTAGCCTTTTCTGCTACTCCTTAAAGTGTCTTAAATGCTCATATGGTTCCCAGGTCATCCCTAAGCTAGATCACCCAGGTATGCCTTCCAGAACCTTCATTATTTGGGCATTTGTGAACTTGTATCTGAACTTGTATCTCCACAGCTAACCAATTGTCACTATGGAGGAGGAGCCCTTAAGTAGTACCTGAGATGATGGAACAGCATTGCTATACTCTCTTTGCTTTGTGTACTAAGGACCTTTTCTCTGAACCTAAGCCCTGCCTGGCTCATTCAGACTGGAAAGTACAGTGGAATCTGAACAAATAGGGCTTTGTTAACTTCTCTTCAGTGACAGGAAGTGTGATGGCCTAAGTTCCAGGCCCCACACTCCCCCAAATTAATCCTGGCATATAATGAAATAAGGCTGAATAGAAGCAAACTGGCTTCTGAATTAATATTAAAAGATAGGATGCCAAAAATTCCTGCTTTTCTTTTTTAACTATTTAATTTTGGGCCACAACCTTGATTGTGCTTGCTTGCTTACTGATTGGTACTGGGGAAATCAGTCCCATATATATGAAACATATGCTTTTCATGAATATTTTGAAGATCTGATGAGATCCTCAAGATAGAATAAAACTGGAGATCAAATTTTTGACTAACCTGTTTTCTGAGTTTTAACTGATCCATAAGGATTTCCTTTCTTCTTCCTCCTATTGGAACAAAACATCCTACTGAAAAAAATTTTCAAATGGCAAGTACTATTTATTTACAAAACAGCAACATGGCATTGCCTATCTCTTCAAACTTAAAAAAAAAAACACAAATAAAAAACTAAGCCCAAGAGCTAGTACAGTGTTAAAGTGCTTGTGTGCACAAGGCCTACCGGTTCAAACCCTGGTACTGCAGATCCCTTAACCCCTAAACACAAAGCCAGAAATAAGCCCGGAGCAACACCAGGTGTGGCTCTTACTGCCTGGGTTAATTAAGGTTATTTTTTTCCTTTGGCCAAAGCCAGTTTCTAAAATTTCTCGAGGATTAACACGTACTCTAAATTTGCTACAATGATCTAAGAAAAATAGGAACATCTGAAGAATTTTTTAATTGTTTACATAATTAGAGAAAAATTATAAAGTCACATACTTTCTCAGGACTGCAAAGATCACCATTCCAACAAATAGTAGAACAAGAAGCACTAGTGGAATAATGACAGTTGCCATATTGATTCCTAAGAGGAAAAGCCACACAACGCAGTATCAATAAACTGTAGAACTGTAGAGTCAAGTTTCATAATTTAAAATTCAACATTGATTTTTAAACATCTTTAATATATTAATAGGGAAAATAACAGTATAATAAACATTTATTGACAATGGAAAGTAAAAAGAGTATATTCAAACTCTTGAGTAATTAAATTTTTTCTGCCTAAAAGCAATTTCTAAAATTTCTGAGGAATTAACAAGTACTCCGAACTTGTCGACAGGTGATAGTATTAGATATCACAAAACCAGACATGACAGGTAAGTTTAAAAGCTGGCTCCAAGAGACTTGGAGATGAATCAGTAATAAAGTGCCCACCTTGCAAGTGTGAAGTCATTGATTTGCTCCCCAGTACCACCCCACATGCAGGAGCATTATCCTAACCACACACTGCTTGAGATCTCCTTTCCAACAAGCAGTGGGACAAGGAGCACTAGTGACACTTCAAAATTTGTAATCTCAGATACCCCTTAATCAGAGAGCACCCCAAGTGTGATTAATCTAGGCCACTGCAACAATAGCTACAAAGGGACAGGGAAGATAAAGAGAAAAAGAGCCTTAAATACTAGCCCAACATGTTTAAGCACAATAATCTGGTTCAAGTGATCAGTCCTTCCTTCCCTATATCCCTAGCTTCCACCTCAAGGAACTCTTGATGTCAAGTAGTATTTCCACCCTATTGCATGAAATATCAGGCCATCTTTCACTACAAGTCTTTCTACATTAAAAAAGGAAGTTGAGGGGCTGAGTGATAGCACAGTAGGGAGGGCATTTGCCTTGCATGAGGCTAGGTTCAATCCCAGGCATCCCATATGGTCCCCCAAGCCTACCAGAACTAAATTCTGAGCATAGAGTCATGAGTAACCTTTGAGCACTGCTGATTGTGGCCCAAAAGCCAAAAGGAAGTTAAGAACCTGGGCTGGCTTCCCTGCCTTAGAATGCTTGCAAGTCGAATCCCTGGTGTCAAGGCAAGATCCTGACAGCTCTGCTTTTTTTTTCTTCTGGTGGTGAAAGTGTGAGGAGGTCTCTAAGTGGTGTCCAAAGAGTCCAGACTACTATTACAATCCAATAAGGCTGGAAGTTGGTACTGCTCAAGTTCTTCATTGCCATGAATTCCAGGTGGTTACAGGTAACCCCAACACTTGAACTGAGCAGAATTCAAAGAACAAAGTTGTGCTGGGGATCAAACTGGGGTTGGCCACATGCAACACATGGACCTTAAATCCCTAATTTATCTCTCAGGCCTCAGTTCCGCTCTTTGAGCCTGGCATCTCTGCTAGTTATGATCCTAGGAACCACAAGTAATTTCTGGTATCACAACTCAGGTGTGAGCAACCAGGTATGGTTAAAGAGGTGCAACCAAAATGCTGAACTGTTTTCAAATCTTTCAATGGTGATTTGTTCCCCCTAATTGTTCTGTACTTATTGCACTATCAGACTTTTCAATTCACCAACTTGATTAACTTTGGTTTCTTTTTTTTTTTTTTTGTTTTTGGGCCACACCTGGCAGTGCTCAGGGGTTACTCCTGGCTGTTACTCCTGCTCAGAAATAGCTCCTGGCAGGCACGGGGGTTCATATGGGACACTGGGATTCGAACCAACCAGCTTTGGTCCTGGATCGGCTGCTTGCAAGGCAAACGCCGCTGTGCTATCTCTCCGGGCCCTACTTTTGTTTCTTAAGTCCCTCTTATGTATTCTTTAGCTTGGCTATTATATTTTAAGCCCATTATTTCTATTTGGAATATCATAGATTTTATTTCCTTATTATAGGACTCATATTTTGAGTTCTGTTTTCTGACTTTTTTTGTTTGTTTTGTTACTCCTGGCTCTATGCTCAGAAATTGCTCCAATTTCCAATGCCAGGACTTGAACCACTGTCCTTCTGCATGCAAGGCAAATGCACCCCCTCTATGCTATCTCTCCAGCCCGTGTTCTGGGGCTTATTCCTGGCTCTGCAATCAAATCTGCATCAGCTGTGTGCAAGTCAAGCACCCAATCTCCTATATTATTGTTCCAACCCATTTTCTGATTTTATTTAACATTGTTACAGCTGTTTTAAGTTCTTCTTCAGACATGCCACTTAGTTCCATTATATTTGAATTTTACTGCAGAATTTTGCTTTGTTTCATCATGTGTGGACCATCCTGTTTCTTTATTTTGCTTAATATTGATATAAATGATTATATGTTAACTTAAGTGGCTGTTTTCCCTCAGCTTGCTGTGTAAGTTTTAGTCATATTTAATCAGTCAGTGCAGGGTGTAATTGAGAGATATTTCACTCAGAATATTCTGATAGATTGCTTTATCTACTGTTTCAGTGTTTCCCATGGTGGCCAATACCTTTCCTCACCCCCTAACCTTCTTTCTGGAGGAAGGGTGGGTAGTAGTAGCCTTGGGTGCACTGGTGGTTTGTTTGTTTATATAAAGAAGGTAGATTTCCTGGGAGAATTCAATGACTTTTTTTTTCCCTGAAAGGAGGGTGGCAGGACAAATGGGAGTTTGGCTTAGATGATTGAGTCAATGTCTATACTGTGGAAAGTGGAGAATCTATGGCTGGAGAAGACCAGAGATTCCACTTTCTGGAGGTGTCTTTTCAAGCCAGAGATACAGCCTCCCTCTGCTCAGGCTTTTTAAGGCTTTCCCAGCCTTGTCCAGGCATTTTATTTTCACCTCCTCCCTTTTTTCTCCATGCTCAACAGTGGCTGCACCTCTTTAACCACACTTCTGCCCAACTCTTGTGGGCTGGTTTCAACACAAGATTAGGCACCAGGCTGTGTGTGGTCTCTAGAACTGTCACCAGCAGATAAAGGAAGTGATCATCAATGCCTCGAGTTGTTTGTGCTTGGTTCTGTTTAGAGACCAGAAGCACCTTTGGTGAACACAACCAGTGTTCTGTGGAATCCAAGATCATACTCAGAGGATCCTCTAGACTCAGGTCCAGTTCCCAACTAGCTCCATAACAGCTCCCCACTCAAGTGTACACACACACACACACACACAAATACACACACAAATACACACACACACACACACACCTGACAGAAGGAAACAAGGTCCAGTTCCCAACTAGCTCCATAACAGCTCCCCACTCAAGTACACACACACACACACACTCTCACACACACACATACACACACATCTGACAGAAGAAAACCAGCACATGGGCTACATTAAAGTTCCAGCAGGTCTATTTGTCTATATGGTGTATTATGTTGATTGATTTATGTATGTTAAACCATCCTTGCATTCCTAGAATGAAACCTACTTGGTCTTGGTGTATGACCTTATTGATGAGGCGTTGGATCCTATTTGCTAGAATTTTGTTGAGGATCTTTGTATCTGTATTCATTAGGGATATTGATCTGTACTTTTCTGTTATTGCAGCATCTGTCTGGTTTTGGTATCATGGTGATGTTAGCTTCATAAAAACTATTTGGGAATGTTCATGATTCTTTAAATTTATGAAAGAGCCTGAAAAGAATTGGTAGTAGTCCCTCTGGAAAGGTTTGAAAGAATTCATTAGTGAATCCATCTGGGCCTGGGCTTTTATCTTTGGGAAGACTTTTGATTACTGTTTTAAATTCCTCAGTAGTGATGGGTATATTTCAGATATAGATAAGTTAGAACATCCTGGAATTGTGGAAGATTATAAGAGTTCAAAAATTTACCAGTTTCTTCCAGATTTTCATGTTCCATGGCACAGAGTTTCCCAAAGTAGTGAATCTGCAGTATCTGTAGTGATATTCCCCTTTTCATTTTTAAATCCAGTTTATTAAGTTTTTCTTTCTGTTTCTTTGTGAGTTTTGCCTAGTAGTTTATTAATCTTGTTTATTTTTTCAAAGAACTGACTTTTACTTTCATTGATCTTTTCTACTGATACTGTTACAATAAATAGTTGTGGACATATTTATACACATGCAAGCATACCTTTGGATCATCTAGCTGTCTCCAGATTTTTGTGAGATAAACATTCTGTTAAATCTACTCTAACACTGGGTGGAGTTCTAGTTCCACTGTGTAGGATTCTATGAAGCGATTCCTATTCTTACAACTGATATTTCTTCTGAGCTGGTGGACCTTGTTTCTTTTTTCATTTGAACCAACACTGTTTGGGCTTGGGCTTTGTTTTATGCCACGCCAATAAAGAGAAAGAGAAAGAGAGAGAGAGAGAGAGAGAGAGAGAGAGAGAGAGAGAGAGAGAGAGAGAGGAGAGGAGAGACAGTGAGAGGAGAGAGAGGAGAGAGAGAGAGGGAAAGAGAGGGAGAGAAGGAAAGAGGGAGAGAGAGGGAGAGGAGAGAGAGGGAGAGAGGAGGGGAGAGAGAGGGAGAGAGAGAAGAGAGAGAGAAAGAAGAGAGAGAGAAGATGCTAAAAATACTATCTGAGAAACAGCAAGTTGTGAAAGGAGATGAATGAAATCAAATAACTTGTGACTTACCCTGAGTTCTTCCTTGTGTGATTTGGCAACCAAAGAGTTCCACTTTCATGGCTATTCTCTGGTGCCACTTGCGGGGGACAACCCGCACATATCTGGCTACAATAGGAGGGATGAAATTATTCTGAACTGGGTCCCGAAAATTAGAGTTGCCCTGAAATACCTACAGAAAGAAATTGCTTTTATGTGAAGGTTTTAAATCTTTAATCATCAGACATTTATACCTAGTTATGAAATAAAAACCAGAATCTGTCATTTTATACATACTCTCTTTTTTCTTTTTTAGTTTTTATGTTACATGAACTTAACAGTGCTTAGGGGTTACTCCTGGTTCTGTGTAGTGCTCAGTAGGCCATATGTGGTACCAGTGATAGGTTCTGGTGAGTTGAATACAAGGCAAGTACATCCCCCACTGTATTATCTCTCTGGCTCTTTGTACATACTTTTAATAATGAAGATATGGGGCTGGAGAGACAGTACAGTGGTTAAGGCACTTGCCTTGCACATAGCTGACCTGGGTTCATCCCTGGTTCCAGAGCCAGGAGTCATCCCTGAGCACAGAGCCAGATGTAAATCTTGAGCATAGTGTTCCTAAAACAAAAACAAAATCAAAACAAAACAAAAAACAAACAAAGAGACATGAAGACAAGGTGTTTCAAACAAGACTAAGTTTTCTAACTAAGGTGGAAATGTTAATTTATTTCTGTACACACATTTTTTTTTCAAATAGCTGGAGGCTTTTTCTCCTAATTAGTTCCCTTCTTACCTTTTCTTCTTTATTTACAATTCCTTTATAGGTTTTCCATTTGGAGTTGTTTTTGAAGTTTATCACAAAACTCTTAACATAAAAGTTGAAATTTGACTGTGTGGATCCTGTGGTCCTAATTCCTAGTTAAAAAACATATATATATATATGTTAGTTTTCAAAATACTTTATATTTAAAATATAGTATAACTTTATATTTAACATTCCCTATTTGATATTTCAATTTATTTTACAGGTGAACTTTTTCTTTTTCTTTATTTTTTGGTTTTAGGGACACACCCGGCGGTGCTCAGGGGTTACTCCTGGCTATCTGCTCAGAAATAGCTCCTGGCAGGCACGGTGGGGGGGGGGACGACACACGGATGGGGACCATATGGGACACTGGGATTTGAACCAACCACCTTTGGTCCTGGATCAGCTGCTTGCAAGGCAAACGCCGCAGTGCTATCTCTCCGGGCCTGTGAACTTTTCTTATTAGCATTTCAAAACCTGACATAGAAGAGTATTTTCACACTGAAAAAGTGACATATAAAAGTCTAGTTCTGCCTCTCAAACACAGGGGGAAATAAGGGAGGGTACCAGGACCAACCAGATATATGATCACTAAGTAGTAAGCTAGACACAGAGGGCTTATTCTAGCAGTCCGGAGGGTGAGGGTGGGGGTAGGGGATGCAGGATGGGAAAGGGGGTGGAGGGAGGGCAAATTTGGTGATGGGAATTCCCCTGATTCAATTTAATATGTACCTAAAATACTATTGTGAAAGTTCTGTAAGCCAATATGGTCAAAATAAAAATTATAATAAAAAATGTGGAAGAAAGTGTCGCTCTTGAGTTATTAATTCTTTAAGCCATAATTCCATACATATAACCTACATACAGGCTCCTGAGAGTTGAAAACATAATTTTAACAAAAGTTAAAGTTGCTTTTGTGAAGATGCATCTGCATCCATGTACCTGTTATCTTTTTTTTCTCTCCCAAATCAATCTCCAGCCACTCTCGGTATTCTGGGTTCTGGCTGCTGTCTGCTGAATCCCAGGATGGACCCTGGTCCTGAAGTTGGGCTTGGCCAGGAGCCCAATGAACCTGATCTTCAATCTCATTCGCCCATTTCCAAGATGAAGAAGCTCTAATTTGTCTATCAGGTTCCAAACTCAAGGATGTGCTGCAACCTGGGGGAAGGGTGGGGAGGTGAAAGGAAACAAGAAAATAATAGTTACCCATATTATTCAGTCATCAGGTTCATTAACTTCCATTTGAATATCAAATCTGCCTTTACTAGCCTTTCAATGACCCAAAAATCCTCCCCCCCAAAACTGTTCTATTACTTCAAAGGCATTTGGGGACAATTCTGGAGTGGTTTTCTGGCTACAGCTGAATGTTTTCAAATCCTGTTTGTTTTGAGGCCACATCTAGTGGTGAGTGATGCTCAGGGCTTACTCCTGGCTCTGTGCTCAGAGATTGCTCCTGACAGACTAGGCGGCTTTATGTGGTGCAAAGGATTGAAACAATGGACTTTTTTTCTTTTTTTAAAGGTAAATTATATCTGACTAGCCTTACATGTTGCCAATTCAGGTACCAGCATCAGCAACACATATGGTCTTCTGAGCTTCACCAGGCATGAGCCACGAGCAAGCTCTACGAGAACCCTGTCTTTTAATGTTCATATTCTTGTCCAGGGGTGGCGAACAGGATTTTTACCCTCACTCAAAATGGCAAAATGCAATATGTGTTTAATATATCATTATTAAAATTGTATGCTTTTGTGTGTTTGTCTGTTTTGGCAGGTCGCTGCGTGGTGTGGCTCTCTGACTCTCAGTTTAAAATTTTGGCTCTTTGTGTTGAACTTGTTTGCCACCCCTGTTCTTGTATGTTATCTATTTTTAGATAGATGAATATACATTGTATGAATATAATATACATATATTACTATTTGGTCACTGAGGAGACTATACAATGATGGAGGTGCTAAAAAGCCTTAATTTTATATATACATAGCCAGTAAGTTGAATCAGATATCCAAATTTCAAATTGCAATATCAAAAAATATTTGTCTTAAAAAACATAAAGGAATTTATTGTATATGCTTCTCAATTTCTTATGTCATTCTTTTTGGCAAAAGTTGGAAAAACTGTTGTACTTTAATTCACAGCATTTTAGTCTATATGACCTGAATAAAAGAGAAAGTAAAAACTTTTTTTTCTTTTTTTTTTTTTTTGGTTTTTGGGTTACACCCAGCAGCGCTCAGCGGTTACTCTTGGCTCCAGGCTCCCTGGCAGGCTCGGGGGACCATATAGGATATCGGGATTTGAACCAATGACCTTCTGTATGAAAGGCAAATGCCTTACCTCCATGCTATCTCTCCAGCCCCAGAAGGTAAAAACTTTTAAACTATATTGCCTGAGAGATATGTAAGAACAAATTATCATTATAGATTTCAGATATCACCTTAAGGAAAATCATCCTTACCATTAGTAGTAAATAGAAATCGCTTGTCTGACAGTGAACCACTGAAATAATAAACACAAATAAAAAGGTGAGTTGTGAGCTGGATCTTAATGACTGAAATGACACCACAGAACAGGGCTCAAAGGACTCCCACACCTCATGCGATCCTGGCAGTCACTGATATCGTCACTGTTGGTCTTTTGCAAATCAACACACTTGAGTCATTGATGGTAAGTACCTTTCCTAAATTTCAGAGATGACAGTGATCAGAAATCTTAAGAATCTGTTTTTGAATCAATATCCTGTGCTGTTTTGACCATGCCTCCTGATGATGAGAAGGAATGTGCAGCTACACAGTCTGAGGAGCAATCCTAAACCCCAATCAATTTATATAGGATGGAGATGGAGACAGAAAGGATGCTGAATACCCTTAGTTTAAGTTCATCTTAAAAGCACCCCACTTGTAAACAACCAAGAACTACAGAGATAATGGAAAGCATGCCCACTTTTAGAACAAGCATGCCATTTGCCAGCTCTTTCTCCATTGACTGTTCTCAAGAGCAGGATCATTAGATGATGCCCCAGCAGTGGTTTTTCGGACAGAGCCTTAAATCAGACTCTGTCTAACCATACCTATAATTATTGCAGCAACTAAGCCATAAAGCTCTGCTTCTAGATGGCAAGGTATATCTGGATAAACCTCATAGCTTCACAGTGAGCTGGTTTGAACTGGGTGCTCAGAGTGTAGTCCTACTTAGTCCTACTTCCTACTGCTCATTGGGTACTGAGCTTCAGACTTCTGAGTCCTGGAGTTCTTGCAATCACTTTCCTGAGTGAAAGTTAATATATCATCTTTGCTCTCCAGTTGTCTACTATGGCGTAGAAGATTACTAAAACCCAAGGCCATATTTCACTGCAAAATTAAGTAGATATATAAAAAACTTGGATTTACCAAGATTAATTCTATGTGCACATGATATTATAGATACAGAATAGATGACACTTGTAGTGAATATATTTTTTTATTTGAGGATGAGAAAGGTCAGGTGGATCACACCTGGCAGTGATCAGGGCTTACTTCTGGCTCTATACTCAGATCACTCCTGGAGGGCTTGGGGCACCATATCCAGGTCTGGGGCTAGAACTCAAGTGAGTCACTTGCAAGGCAAATGCTCTACCCACTGTACTATCATTCTGGCCACGTGGTGAGTTATTTTATAGAGTACTATTTACTACTTTAAATGGTTAACTCTGAATATAATGGCAATACTGGACAGAGTACTAAACTCTGAAGTACACAAATAGCTCCCCAAATACTTTATAAGAAACACACTTGCCCATCAACATTTTATTTTATTATTATTCACTGGATTGGAGGTCATACCTGGTGGTGTTTAGGCCTTACTCCTGGCTCTGTAGTCAGGGATCACTCCTGATGCATTCTGAGGACCATATGGAACATCCTGGATGGAACCTGGGTCTTTATTACTTTTCCAGCACCCAAAATTTTATTTTAAGTAACAGATAATCTGAAATGGATTTTTGTATTTCACAATTTGTTTAATCTCAGGCCAAGACTCTAAACTGATATTCCACATAAAGATGCTGTTTAAAGCTCAGTACTGAAGGCAGAGCAGGCACCAAGCATTTTATTGGTATTTTTTTGTTTGTTTGTTTTTGGACCAAGCCTGGCAGTGCTCAGGGGTTACTCCTGGCAGCCCTGGGGGATCATATGGGATGCCAGGGATTGAACCTGGGTCTGACCCGGGTTGTTGCATGCAAGGCAACTGCCCTACCGCTGTGCTATTGCTCCAGCCCCATTTTAATATTTTATATTATTTTTATATTTTTAGACAACTTTTGTGTCTTGGGAAATACTCACATTTAGCAAGTGCTAAAATTGAGATGAGGATCCAGCTCTTCTGACTCTAAAGAAAAGATGCACATTATTGTATTCAAAATTAAATTTTAATTAAGATGTATTATGGGGCTGGAGTGATAGTACAATGGCTGAGGTGACTGTCTTGCACATGGCTGGGTTCCATCCCTGGTAACCCAGATGGTCCTCAGGTCCTGCAGGAGTGAACCATGAGCACAGAGACATAAGTGAGCCCTGAGCACAACCAGCTGTGGCCTCAAACAAAAACATAATAAAAAAGAAAGATACATTTAGAACCTCTCTTTGATTAATTTGGCCTTTTTCTTTGCTGATTCTATGCTAAGGATCAAACTTGAAATTCGGTTCAAATAAGACAAATAATACTGCAGCAATCTTGGGGGATGGGGTCAATGATTGCCTCCACTGTTATAAAACATGACATTTTATTATTTTCTATTTTTATATATTTTTTGGTTTATGGACACACCCAGTGGTGATCATGACTTCCTTCTGGCTCTGTGTTTAGGGATCACTACTGGCAGGCTCAGAGGATTGATTATATGTAGTGCTGAGAAGTGAAACTGTATTAGATGTGTGTAAGGCAAGTGCACTTTCTACTGTACTATCTCTCTAAGCCAAGATGCAATTTCTTTTTTGTGGGGAGACTGAAGGGGGTTATGTCTGACCATGTTCAGGGCTTAGTCCTGGCTAAGTGCTCAGGGATCACTCCTGGTGATGTCTGGGGAACCATTTGGTTTATCGAGGATTGAACACAGGTTGAGCATATTCAAGGCAAATGCACTACCACTGTATTATTTCTCCAGATCCAAAAAATGAAATTTTTAATTTTTGTCTGTGGCGAAAAAAGAGAAGCTGTGTATAGAAGAGCACTGGAGTGAACCCTGAGGAGACAGTTGGAATGCTCTGGTTCTACCTAACCTCTACAAGGCTTTCTTTTAGGCACTGTCAGCTGGAATGCTTCCCTTTTTGGTCTATTAAAGTAAACAGACCACCAAAGAAGATTATACAGGTAAGTCTCTTTTTAAAATGAAAATACCTGAGCTTGATCCCTGGCACTGCATATCACTCAGATTGTCAGGTGTGACACCCACAACCTTCCAAAGCCTTAGAAGTTTGGGGCAAAGTTTGTCTCAAGACATTTACACTTTAGGGTGAATGAATTCAAATAGATAAGCAAAACTGCCAGTTTTCCCAGAAGTCAATAGAAGCAATCAAAAATAGACTGATATAAACAGAAAGAAGCCTTCCTGGCCAGTGGCTCAAGCCATCATCCTCTGTATGAGGTCAGACCCACTTCCTGATTCCATTCTGGGCTCCTCAAATCAAGGAAGTGCTCTGACCCAGGATGACTCCAAAAAGAACCCTGGATATTTACTTTAGGGACTCCTTCCTCCTCAGCTGTAATGTTTCCTTCTGTGTTTTTTCCTTAACATCAAACAATCATATGTGGGAACAGGAGTTCAATGACTCTGTGCCCAAAAGTTTCCTAAAGCAAAACAGCACAGATTAAAAACAACTGCTCCCTGAAGATCTGGAAACCCAAATGAGTAGAACAGACTGTATGAGCATGGAGTTATTTTACAGTTCAAAAAGTCAGCACAATTCACAGAAAGAACCCTTGATATAAGTTTGGACATTCTGTCTACTCCCACAAACACAAAAATTGAAACAATTTGTTCAAACTCCATGGGATATGGAGCAAAGCTTTTAAAATTCATTAATTATTTGAATTTCTACATTATTGTTGCACCAAATTACATTTCTTTCAAATTATATAAAGTGACTTCAAATATACTAAGCCCAGTTTGATGTAGCAGAAGTAATTCTAAATATAATATTTACTTTTATTTAGTTTTAAAAAATAATTTCTCTTTAAAAGTAAAATAAAGTTTCAAATATATCCAAACATAGGCACACACACAGATGTAAATGCATAGGTTATTTCTTTATTCCTGCTAGGATTTATCAGCACCTAACAAGTCAAGGCCATAATTTGATAGCTTACTGAAACAAGTCCTAATAGAAGACACTATAAACAAAAAACACAGAAATAAATTCTTAAAAGTCAAGTTCAATCTGACATTGAGAACTTACTGTATAAACATTTTTTACTATAAATCAAATAGAATGTTCTAAAGTTGGAGGCAAAAACATCGTGAAAAATATTACACATATATGTATAATATGTATGCAAACACATTTTTATTAGAGTACATAGGTATATTTTGTTTAGTTGAGTGAGGATTTTAATTTCTTAAAAACATTCTGTTATTTTTGTTTGTTTTGTTTTATTTTGATTTTGGGGCTACACCTGGCAGCACTGATGGTTACTCTTGGCTCTGCACTTAGAAATTATTCCTGGCATACTCAGGCGACTATATGGGAGTTTGGGAATTGTGTTGGCCGTGAGCAAGGCAAATGCCCTATCTGCTGTGCTATTGCTCTAGGCCCTGTTACCATGTTTTTAGATCTTTTACATTTTGGTACAAATTTGTAACTACTTAGTCTTTGAATATTCAGATGAGAGGAGAGCACTTTGGAAATTTTTATGGCTAAAAACCCTCTATGGATGGGAAAGTGACCCACAACACTGCTGAAAACTGTAATTCATTTAAATACAAAGCAGATGGGTAGAAAACAAAGTGCTGCTTAACTTTCTCAAAATGACATCTGGCTCACTATAACTACGCTAACTAACTTGGAAACCTATTCATGCACATTGTGTGTGTTGTGTTATATGTGTGCGTGCATTTTAACTACTTAATATAGTCTACAGCTCATTATAAAATGGAAGAGCAAAGTGTGATATTTCAGCATGCAAGAGTGGATTAAGGCAAAATATGGCGGTAGAGGGAGATCTACCCAGAGATTAAGGAGTGGTAGAAAATATAGATCATGAACTATTTTTTCTTGCCTTGGATTTTTAAATTCCTAATGCTTTTACCTGTAGTATGTCCTTAAGATCAAGGCCCATGAGGCAATCAGCAACAATAAATAAGAAAGTAAGTTTGCAGTAGGGATAAAACTTTTCCCGGACAGATAGTGAGGGAACAAGGGCAAAACACAATGGCCCAAGAAGCACATTTCCCTCACTGGGCATTTATCCAAGGAAACCTCCCTCTGGACCATCTAGCTGCTTGTTTATATGTTTCCACATCTGCACTTCAAGGCAAACCTATATTTAGTTCTAAGAATTTAGTTTTTGAAGCTGGAAGCTGAGAAACCTTGAAAGTATCAAAAGTTGAGGTTGAAACATTGAACAGAACTGATAAAAAAAAGTTCCCCATACTATAGTATCTTTGGTCATATGGAGATATGAGAGATAACTGAAGCTAGAAAAACCAAGGAGTATGTCTTTATAGTGTAAAATCCTCCTTTGCCCTGAGAATTCAGATGTATGATATTTTAATTATTAGCCATTGTAATGAGTGAATTAGAGAAACAGACCAACAAAGAGACGTGTGTGTGTGTGTGTGTGTGTGTGTGTGTGTGTGTATATGTGTGAGTGTGTGTTGAGCAGTGTGTCTGCCCAGCAATGCTCAAGATGCAAGGCCATTCCCACATGTTCAGGCTACAGTTTGGTGCTGGGCGATACCAGGCACCAGGCATCCCAGACCCTCCAGTGGTCCTCAAACTATGGCCCGCGGGCCACATATTGTATTTGTATCTGTTTTGTTTCTTCATTGCAAAATAAGATATATGCAGTGTGCATAAGAATTCATTCATAAGTTTTGTTTTTACTATAGTCAGACCCTCCAATGGTCTGAGGGACAGTGAACTGGCCCCCTGTTTAAAAAGTTTGAGGACCCCTGCTAGACCTATCTCCTAGAGACCCCTCGGTAAGCCTTTTCTATTAACTGCTGTATTTATCTTCTACACAGAGACCATAAATGCTGATCTAAGTACTTGTATTTTTCCAGTTGACAAACCTTTGGTATCACAGGCTTGCTGTTCTTTCACAATTAAGCCTCTGGGGTGGCTTTTCACTCAGAACAAAAAGCAAAGTACTTACTCCTTTGACAGCACCCCATTGGCCAGGATTCCTTCATATCGACTTATCCCTTTGTGCTGAAGCACGTTGATCTGACCACCTAGTTCATCCGCAATTACTCCTGCATGGATGGCAGCTTTGCATAACAAAGAGGTCTGGAACACAGCAATACCATCATCCCTTGTATACTTAAGAACACATCTGAAATAAAGAGTTTAGGGGCTGGGGCGCTAGCTAAAGAGGTAATCTAGCACAGATTTAGCAGGTGTGAGGACCTGAAGCATCCATTGGGTTGAGAACATCCCTGAGCATTTCTGAGTGGCCTTTGTGGGCCTTGTGCATTACTGGGCCTAACTCCAATATTTGTTTAAAAAAGAATTTTCCATTTTGTTGTTACTTAAGATCAAGATTTCTACTTGAAGCATGACATTGCTAAACTACCATATACACATAACTCATACGGAGAAGTCATTGTGCAATCATCTAAAAATGACATCAGAATTCCCTTATTTCTGCTAACACTTACAATAATAGTGTAACAACTTTTAGTTATCATAGCCTCTCCCTCACACTTAACTGGACTGTGTAACTATATTGTTCTGCTAGGAAATCATGCCCTGTGAAGTGCCGTGGTATCTGTGAAGAAGGTCCTTGACCCCTCTACCCCGGAGGAGGGCTACACGAGGTCTCAGTTTGAGAGAAGCAGGACATAACTTATATGTCCAAACTGTTGGCTCACAAACTCATTTGCAAATAGAATGGCTGTTACTTTAAGTCACTAAGTTTTGAGGCAGAGTGTAAGTGGAATTTGTTAACTGATCCCTTTACCTTACTAGATACACATTTCTAGTCATCACAGGATATGGTAAAACTTCCACACCACAACTTCATGTTACAATTAATCTGAATATTAATAAGGTATCAAAACACAAGGTAAAGGCAGTCATCTAACACTAAGTGGAACAGAAAGCTCCATTTAGATCTCAGATCTCAGCACCCAAAGTGTCCACCTAATTTCTGGAATATCCACAGTGGAGGAGGGAGAGGAAGGAAGGTCAAATGTGACTTTCTCTGTACCCTTAGGCTGCTGGGTAACAAACCTTGGGGTGACAAGCCAAGTGGTAGCATAGACTGGCTGTGACTAGAATTGACCTTTGAGGAGTTAGGCTGGGGATGGACTCAGCCTTTTCATGGTGAGCCTGGCTTCACAGGCCCCATGAGCACAGGACTACAATTAGAGCAAGACATAGATGCCAGCCTAAACAAAGAGGCTGGGAAGGATATTTTTTTATTTGGTTTTTTGTTTTGGGGCCACACCTAGCAGCTTTGAGGGGTTACTTCTGGTTCCATATTCAGAAATCACTCCTGGCAGGCTTGGGGGACCATATGGGATTCCGGGGATTGAACCCGGGTTAACCACATTCAAAGCAAACACCCTACCACTGTGCTACTGCTCTGGACCCAGAAGGATAATTTTCTAAATAAGCTAAAACAATGTCCCTGCTTCTCCACAAATGGCAAATGACAAAAAAAGAGAAAAGTAAATCAGGAAATCTGTGTCTTGATATTTGGCCTTGGTGTATATTAATCTATTTGGCAATGGCAATTGCTGATCTTATTTACAATGGGAAACTCTCTTGGACTTAAGTTACAATAATGGAAGCATAAATGAGCTATACTATGTTTTATAATGAACTCAGCCTACAATAAAATGGAGAATTTTGTGATCAAGTTAGAGAGTTCAAATGTCCCAAAGTTAGATTGGGCAAAGGGAGTCATTTATGCAAAAACTGTTTTCATAGTCAAAAACAACAAAAAATGGAGAATTTCACAATAAAGAAGATATGTGAGAATTCTGGACTACAAATGCAACACTGCCCTTCTGAACAAAAATTATTAGAAGAAAATAAATAGGTCCTTTAAAAAGTTTACATTAAATTTTTTCCCAAGTGATTTTTATGATAAAGCTTTGTCCAATTATTTCTAGAATTTCTGGGCTACAAAATACGAGGAAAGAATCAATATTAGTGGGCTGCATTCTGGACTTACATTCAATAATTTTAGTTGTTATCTATCTAGCTGTTTCCAATTCTACTGTGTGTTCTTAGGTCTTTTCAACTATTTTGAACCTGTTTCCCAAATTCATCATTTATTACTATACAAAGACTGGATTCGATGATATCTTAGATCTTTTCTAGTAGTATCACCTTGTGACTCCAAGGGACACATGAAAATCAAATTAATGCAGTGATCTAATTTGCAGTTATATTCCTGGCTTATCTTTCTGCCTTAAAATTTAGTGTCAGTGGTGATGTGTGTGTGTGTGTGTGTGTGTGTGTGTGTGTGTGTGTGTGTGCGGGCGCACATGATTAGGGAACATGATGGCTTTCATCCAGGGACAGCTACTGTGACTAGAGTTCTCACTGGATTTAGCATGTCCCAAGGTCTCCCTGGTTAAGAGTTCAAGTCAGGTTCACAGGTCAAGGAATAGGCCCTACCAACATTTTGGCCAATATTCTCATTGCCCACAATATTTTAAAATTGAGGAAATCTAATTTTTGCAACATTAAAAACAGGGCTAGAGTGATATTGTAGAGCTGTGCATGTGGTTGATCCACAAATGGTCCCCCAAGGCCCACCAAGTGTGATCTCTGAACCAGGAGTGACCCTTGAGAACAGAATCAGGAATAAGCCCCCCCCCCAATAAAAAATTTAAAAGCAGGGGGCTGGAGTGGTGGTGCAAGTAGTAAGCCTTGCACATGCTAGCCTAGGACGGATTGCAGATCAATCCCCCAGCATCCCATATGGTCCCCTAAGCCAGGAGTGATTTCTGAGTGCATAGCCAGAAGTAAATGCTGAGCATCACTGAGTGTGGTCCAAAAAAACAGAAAAAAAAATTAAAAACAGGTAATAGGATATACTTCAAGAGAACAACTACTATACTGTCTATTATATAATTACTGGCCTTTGGCCTTTTTCAGGATCTATCCATCTTTCCTTCCATATTTCTTTCCTTGTGAGTATAACAAGCAATGCTCAGGGGCCCCATCTGGCTCTGTGCTCAGGGACCATACCTGGCAGTGCTCAAAGGACTACAGGTAGATTTTTTGGGGGGGGGTGTCAATTCAGCAATGCTCACGGGTTACTCCTAGCTCTGTGTTCAGAAATTACTCTTGGCAGTGCTTAGAGAACCATATGGGACGCCAAGAATTAAAAGCTGGGCCAGCACATTCAAGGCAAGCACCCTATCACTATACAATCCAGCACCAGGGCTATAGGTGCTAATGGAAACAAAGGCAGAAACATGCAGACAAGTGCCTTACTCTCTGTACTATATTTTTGGCCCCTTCCAGCATTATTTCTTTTTTTTTTTTTTTTTTTAAAAAAAAGCATCCTTTAACTTACCCAAATTAAATAAAACTGATTGTGATAAAGTTTTGCCTTTCCTGGTATCAGGCTTTAAAATTTGTATTCATTGTACCTGATTTTTAAAAATCCCTTTTTGTATTAGGGAGATGGTGCAAAGGGCTAGAGAGGTGGAAGCCCTAGGTTCAATTTCCAGCACTGCATGGTCCCCAGCAATAAAGCAGTCCTATACCACTGACTAGTAGATTTCAACAAACAAAAACTTGCCTTTTGAATAGTGCTATAAAATTCGCACTTTGGGGCTATAGACAGTGTAAAAATTAAGGCACTTGCTATACATGCAGCTGAGACTGCAACACTGCTTCAAGTCCCAGCACCAAATATGGTCCCCTGAGCACTACAGAATAACCCTTAGCACAGCCTGGTGTGGCTTAATAACAAAACCGAAAATAAATGTTACAAAATGTGAAAAACTTAAAATCCTTATTATTGCTTCCAATCTAGGTCAAGCACTAGTGTAATGTATTTCTCTCTGGCTTCTTTTGAGTGTACAATGGGATAAATTTCTGCCTTCTAAAGTGGGAACACACTCTATGTTGCTGTTTTTCTTCATATCAACATCTCTTGAATATTTGGGAGATATATAGCATAACCCCCAAGGAGATTAAATGATAACTTCTACTTAAAAGCAGACAGCATGGTCAGCAGGTTTCAGAAGGTACCTAGAGGACAACTGTTCTGATGACTTATTTCAGCTTTCCAGGTGAAGCAGATCTTAAAAAGAAGCCTGTTCTGTATAACTAACATGGAGAGCTTTCAAAGAGCCTATAAAGCCTATAAAGTTCTCCCCTAACACCAGATGACAATTTCTTTCACCACTCTATAGGAACTTCCCACCTGATCAGAGACCACTCTAACAAATGTCTGCAACATCTTCACCTGACACTTCAGTGACAAGGACTCACTCTTCCTTAAAACTTTCTAAACTGTCTTTATTGTTCAATTATTCTTTTGGAGAGGGGTTTAGGCCACACTCCGTGGTGCTCAAGGGTTTTTCTGGTTCAACACTCAGAAATCACTCCTGGCAGGTTTGGGGAAATGCTGGGGATAGAACCTGGGTTGGCCGCATGCAAGGCCAATGTCCTCCCTGCTGTGCTATCATTCTGGCCCCAATGGTTCAATTATTCTTTAAAGGCAGTTTAAATTGACTTCCCTATAAATTGCACCCACCATCCCACTTCTGCCGGTGAGAATAGCAAACACAAAATGAACCAATTCATTTCCTAAAACTGCTTTATAAGAAAACAGATTTCTGAGGCCCAGAGAGATAGCATAGCGGTGTTTGCCTTGCAAGCAGCCGATCCAGGACCTAAGGTGGTTGGTTCGGATCCTGGTGTCCCATATGGTCCCCCGTGCCTGCCAGGAGCTATTTCTGAGCAGACAGCCAGGAGTAACCCCTGAGCACTGCCGGGTGTGGCCCAAAAACAAAAACAAAAAAAACAAAAAAAAAAAAACAAAAAAAAGAAAATAAATTTCTATACTGAGACAGAATCCCATTTTTTAAAACAGTATCTCTAATAACTTTTCTCAAGGAATTTGTCATTTTAACCTATAGGATATGCTTTGGTTTACTTTCAGAAAAGACTATCACCAGATACATTTCACAAGGTTAAGGCAACATGGGAGGCAGATTCTAATTCTCACGTCTTCTGCCCTCTGGTATCCCCTTTTCATAAACCCTTTGGTTCTGAGTAGGAGCTGACTTTTTTAACAAACATGGCAAGGGTCAAACCTCTCTCATGATATTAGATTATAAGTTGCCTTACTAGGAGAATCTTGAGGAAACTCTGCTGGCTTGAAAGAAGCAAGCAGCTATATGAGAAGTGCCATAGGGCAAGAAGCTGAGGTCTGCCGCCAGGTAACAGGCTGAATGTTACCAAGACCCTGTGGAGGTGAAAACAAATCCTCCAATTAAGCCTCAAATGAGACTGTAGCCCCAGTTGATGCCAGGAATGTACCCGAGTGAGAACCTGAGAAAGAGAACTAGAATGAGCCACCACCAAAGTCCTGCACAAAACATGAGATTATAAATGTGTCACATTAACTGTTGTTATGTAGTAATGGCAAATTAATTTTGCTATCAATGTACCAATTTTGCTACCAATGTAGTAACAATAACACATAAAATATTAATGCATAAAAAGATACTAATCAGACTTTTTGAAAAATTAGTTTTAAAACTTAACTTATCCTTTCATATAAAATAATTTCTGTGCTCTGGGGGACCATAGGCAGTGTCAGGAGACCCTGTGCAGTATCAAGGATCAAATCAAGGTTGGCCACATATAAGACAAGCACTTTAAACCAAACACTATCTCTCTAGCCCAGATAATATAATTTCTAATAACTAATCATATAAAATCAGTTAGTAAGTTAAATAGGAAAGCTGTTTGCTTACACTTGCCTATCAGGTACTCAAATCTTTTACTGGTTAGGATGTAAAAGAGTGTTGTCAGAGGAAATCAAGTTAAACACCAATATAAAAATTTGTCACTTCTCTTACTGCACATAACTTCTTATATAGGAACATAAAATAATGAAAACAGATACAGATACTTCCTTTTGCTAGAAAAACTATTATACTTCAAATTAGTATCCTGAAGTGATTCAGGAGTAGTTGAGGCAGAATAAATCATTTTAAGATTAAACACTTTATAGGCCATGTGAATATTCTGTGTCAATCTTGTAAATAAGAAAGCTCTATCAGGTGCTGGAGAGATGGTATAGGAGTAATGTTTGTGCCTTGAATGTAGCCAGCCCTGGTATGATCCCTGGCACTGCATATTGGTCCTAGAGAATAGCTAATAGTCATTTTAGTGTACAGAGTAAAGAGAGGCCCTGAGCATTGATAGATATGACCAAGACAATAAACAAAATAATGCAACAAAAATAACAGACATTATTGTTCAGGATATGCTGAAAACAAAAACTGAAGTCAGATTTTGCCCTAGATCATGTGTTTTCCTCAGGGAGACTTATGTCAAGAATTCTTAGAACTGTTCCATCTTATATATAGTTCACATTTCTAATGTCAGCAAGCAAGTTTCTTGAACTGAAAACACTTTATCAAAAAGTTTTTTGGCCATACACAGTGATGCTTAAGGGTTACTTCTGTTTCTATACTTGGCTTTGCAATGTATTTTGACAATAGAAGTACTCTTTAATTTTTCCCTTACATAAAATTACTTTCAATTACTTACATCTCTTTTGTGTCTCTGTGTATGTGGGGGAGTTGCAAGAAAGGGTTGAGCCACACTTGACTAAATTCAGGTGTGGCCAGTTAGGCTTACTTCAGGCTCTGTCATCAGGAATCACTCATGATGGAGAGCTTGGACCTAGCTCTATGTAATACACAGGATCAAACCTGGGTTGGCTGCAGATAAAGAAATTAACCAATTTACTATCTCCCTGGTCCTAACATTCTTTTTTCTAGTTTATTTAGTGTTTGTATTACATCAGAGTAGACTCAGGTCTTACTCCTGGCTCTATGCTCAAGGGAACCATATGTGGTGCCATACTTACATCTCTATATCCATCCACCACATTCCCAGAGATGTCTCCTTCTATATCTCTACAACCAGCTGGACAAAATTTGCTGAAAAGAATATAATACTCATTTTATTAAATTATTCTTAAATAAAATAATTAAATATACTTAAAAGTATTTTATTCCAACATCAAACAGGAAAAAATACTTTCTCAATGACAAATCAGAAACCTGATCTGTGAAACACAAATTAATTCAAAACACTAATCTGAATTAAAGCTTTACACAACAATTATTTGTTTATATACTACTCAAAAAATCTGTTAAACTCTGTTAAACAACTGAGTTTCCCTATTGCATCTTAATTGATTCAAGGATGCCAAAAAATATCTCTAAGGAAAAAAGGAAAGGTTTCTAAGCTATTAAAAGCAGTATTCACTATGATTTACAATACTGTTATTGATAGGGTTAGGGTATTCTATTATGCTTTTGGGCCACTCTTGGCAGTGCTGACACTACTTTCAGCTTTTATGCTCAGGGATCATTCCTGATGGTGTTCTGCAAAACTGCGGTGCTGGGGACTGAACCTGGACCTACTATATGCAAAGTATTTGCTCAGTCCATTGGCCTAGTTCCCCAGCTTATGTTTTATTATGTATAAAAAAAGATAATAAATAGTTATCTCTGAATTCTTTCTGGGAATAGGATTTTAAATACTTTTCATTTTTTTTTTCTGTAGAATCTTGAGTTAAACTTCTAGCACCAATCCAATACAAACAAAATGAAAATAATAAAGATATAAAAGAAAATACTTTGATAATGGAAATAAAAAAAGAAACACATAATTAATATTAAAAAATGTATTCTCTTTAACCCACCTACCTAAACCTAATATTTTCAAGTTTTCTAAATTTCACTGCAATGAACTGTAAAAATTATGAGATACTTCCAAGTTTTCAAAATTATTGTCAAAATCTATAGTAATTAGATGCTATCTCAACTTGAACTAACCATAGTTTAACTGCTTGATATCCATACAAAGCTCTATCTAAATTATCAAATTGATATTTGTATGTTTAGAAAAATACAATGTGTTGGAAGGTAATACTATAAGTTGTTTCAAATTATTTATGCATATGCATTCAGATTTATTGAGATATTGAGATAGTGAGATTTATTATCCTTTCCTATGATATTACAGAGCTTAGCATTGTATTAAAAAAAGATTAAGTAGAAATAGCAGGGTTCCGATCACAGCTTTATATTTTTTATCTTTCAGTCAGATACATTTCAGAATTTTTTGGTTTTCATAAAATACATCAAGGGTGTATATCATATAAGAGCCTAAAAAGTCTGCATGTAATAATAAAAAATAATATCTTGCTATTCAAACATGAATAGAACAAATCAAATACATACACATAGATTAAATGCACTTATTTATTGTCTAATACTACTCTCAAATGAATTAATTGCATTTTGTCACTAAAGGAGTTATAGAAGCCTCTGACTTTGGTAGCTTTTTCTGTTTCATAATGAATGAGGGAATGTTGGCCCATACTAGTCGCCATTCCTATCTTTTACCAAACATAATAAAATGTGTAAAGTACAGTTTAGATGATCTGGCACCAAACTGCCACAGGTGCATTTAGATTCTTCAGGACAGGAAATAACAACCACCAGTGCTCAGAGACCTCATCACACTAGAAAGATCTCAGAGAATGCTTTTATGTTTATACTGGATGACGAGTTCTTTTCTAATATGATTTCCTTTTTTTCCCCTACTTGTCTTATATGAGTTAACTAATATACAGTTGGCTCTGCCTGTAAAAAAGTAATTTTATAATTAGAATGTCCTGTGTTGGTTAAGAGCATTACTCTCCCGCTTGACTATCTGGAGATACTGGTAAATTGTGTAGCCCTGGGCAAGTTAACTAACTGCTTTATGTCTGTATTCAGGGTATGATAGAAACAACCTATCCACCTTAAAACATTCACATGAACCACTTACATTCTAGCCCTGAGAGTTGAGCTGGAACTAAGAAAGCATTCTAAAGAGTTTTAGTCCCTACTGCATTGTTAAAATAATCTGTAGAACAGTGGTTGTTCTCAATTGGGTTTGAGTGTCCATTGAAAGAATAATCTGGCAACATCTAGAGACATTTTTTGGTCATCACAATTAGTAAGTAGAAAGTCAAGGGCAGGGATGCTGCTAACAGTCCAACAACATGGGACTCTCCAGAGAAAAGAAGCATTCAAACCAAAATATCAACAGAGCTAAGACTCTGACTTTATAGACAGGAAATTGTAAAAATGTACAGAAAACAGATTAATTAATTTGTCCAGTAAAAATAAAGCTGGCATAAAATTTTTGATCTACTTAGTCTGAATAGATTTCTCTTCTGTTAGGAAAACAATAGGAAACCTTCAAAAAGATTTTTAAAAATGACAAGAGTCATATTGAAATATGGGCCAGATTTAAATACAAACCATAAAACATCCTAGACCCATTTGGGTCTTTGTGATAAAGTAGAACTCAGGGTGGGCAGTCTGTGACCCAGGGACTAAATCTGAATTATGGAGTGCTCATGTATATGTTTTTTATTAGAACTCAGAAACATGTATTTGCTTGTGACTTGTAGCTGCTTTGTATTATGTGGCACTACAGAAATTAGGAATAGACGTAAGAGAGAAACCTGCCCTGCAAACCTTACATCTATAAAATATTTGCTACTTGGCTTTAACTAAAAGAGGTTTGCTTATTTTCTTGTCATATAAAATAATTTCAAATAGTGTTCATTTCACAATATATTGTTTGAAACATTATGCATAAATTAGGAACTTTATCTTGTTTGATATCCAGAAAAACAAAATGTTAAGTAACATATGCCTGCGGAACACACGGGACCGCTCTATTTACCTGTATTCTGTCTTCAAATAATGGCTAGCTCGTTCCAAGCATGTTATTAAATCTGTTGTAAATAAAAATAACTGTGATTAGTGGGCTGAATGGAAGTTGAAACACAAAATGCTCTAAGTATTTCTTTTAAAATAAAAGTGTTAATTCATTAGTTATATGAATTTACCTATTCAAAAATAAAATCAAAAGTTTACAATCCCTACAGCTTAATCAGCCTTCCTCATTTTTCTTTTCTACCAACAAGAATGAATTTTTGGCAATAATTCAAGTAAAGATAATAAAATCTACTTTCAACAAAATATCAGCACTGCTTATTTCCTATCGACCATATGTCTGTGCAAATCAGGTATGTAATTTTCCTTGCAAAAGCTCAATGTGATTCCAAGAAAAGACTCAATTGTTCTTTATTTTAATAGCTTAGGCAGTGGTATCCAATAATCATAAAACCAGTTTTCTGGGAACTCAGTTTATTAGCTTTACTCTATTAGGACAAAGCACATTATTTTTTCAGTTTTGTTTTTAATATTTTTAACAATTTCTTTATTTAAGCACCATTGTTACAAAATTGTTCACACTTGAGTTTTAGTCATAGAATGTACATCAACTCAAATCAGTGCACCCTTCCTGCCACCAATGTCCCCGGGTCCCCCTTCTAGCCAGCCCCCTCCCTGCCTGTCTTTAGGGTAGACATTTTGCTTCTATCTTTTTTTTGTATATATAATCTTTATTTAAGTACCATGGTTACAAACATGTTCATAATTGGGGTTCAGCCATAAAATGCACAGCCCCCTTCACCAGTGCCAACTTTCCCACCACCATTGTCACCCATTTTCCTCCTTCACATTCCATGATTGTCTTTGAACAGGCATTGTATTTCTGTTTGTCTGCCTCTCCTTTTGCTTTTTGACACTATGGTTTGCACTTTCATTAAAGAGGACCATGCCTGTCACTTTATCCCCTTTTAGCACCCAGTTCTTGTCTAGACTGCTAAGTTCTAACTATCATAGTCATAGTGGTCCCTTGTCTATCTTTTTTTTTCTTTTTTTATTTCCCTTACCCGCCCCCCCCCCTTGTCTATCTTAACTGCACTCACCACTCTGGTTCAAGCTTCCTACTATGGACCAGTCCTCCTGTCCCTTATACCTATTGCTTCTGGATGTTAACATACTTTTATTTTTCTTGTATCCCACAAATGAGTGAGATTATTCTATGTCTATCCCTCTCTCTCTGACTCATTTCACTCAGCATAATCTCCATATTCATTCATGTATAAGAAAATTTCATGACTTAATTTTTCCTAATAGCTACATAATATTCTATTGTGTAGATATACCACTATTTCTTTAGCCACTCATCTGTTCTTGGGCATTTGGGTTGTTTCTAGATTCTGACTATTGTTAAATAGAGCTGCAATGAACATAAGTGTGCATAGGGCACTTTTGTATAGCATTTTTTTGTGCTCCTAGGAGTAGTATTGCTAGATCATATGGGAGCTCAATTTCCCGTTTTTGAGGAATTCGTATTGTTTTCCATAGAAGCTGGACTAGACAGTGTTCCGAAACAGCAGTGAATGGGAGTTCTTTTCTCCCCACATCCCCACCAGCACTAATTATTTTTGTGCTTTGTGATGTATGCTAGTCTCTCTGGCATGAGATTGTACCTCACTGTTATTTTGATTTGCATCTCCCTGATGATTAGTGATGTGGAGCATTTTTTCATGCGCTTTTTGACCATCTGTCTTTCTTATTTGAGGAAATGTCTATTCATTTTTCTTCCTATTTTTTTTTTGGGGGGGGGCCCACACCAGGTGACGCACAGGGGTTACTCTTGGCTATGCGCTTGGAAATCGCTCCTGGCTTGGGAGACCATATGGGATGCCAGGGGATCAAACCACAGTCTGTCCTAAGCTAGCATGGGCAAGGCAGATGCCTTACCACTTGTGCCACCCTCTGGCCCCTCTCCCTATTTTTTGATGGGGTTAGATACCTTTTTCTAGTTAAGTTCTATCAGTACCTTGTATATCTTAGATATTAGCCCCTAAGCAGGTGGATATAGAGTGAAGTTTTTTTTTAATATATAATTTTTATTTGGATGATATTGGCTTACATATCTTTCACAGTAGTATTTTAGGCGCATATTAACATTGAATCAGGGGAATTCCCATCACCAAATTTATCCTCCCTCCACCGAGTGAATAGTTTTTATAATTCTAGGGGTGACCTTTGTATTCAAGTTACTGTTTCCTTTGAAGTACAAACCCTCTCAGCTTAACGTAGTCCCATTTGTTTATCTTTGCTTCTACTTGCTTGGTAGTGGTATTTCATCTATAAATATGCCTTTAGTCACAATGTCAGGGAGTGTTTTACTACGTCTTCCTCTATGTACCTATGGTTTCAGGTTTAATGTAAAGGTTTTTATTCCATTTTGATGTTACCTTTGTGCATGATATTAAAAAGAAGTTTGAGTTCACTTTTTGCATGAGTTGACCAGTTTTCCCAACAACAAGAAACTTTCCTTGTTCTACTTTGTATTTCTTACCCCTTTATCAAAGATTAATTGATTGCATATCTGGGGATCAGGCTCATAATACTCAAGTATATTCTACTGATCTGAGGGTCTGTCTTTATTCCAATACCATGCTGTTTTAATGACTATAGCTTTGTAACACAATTTAAAGTTGTGGAAAGTGATGCCTCCCATTTTCTTTTTCCCAAGGGTTGCTCTAGCTATTCACGAGTGTTTATTGTTCCAAATAAATTTCAGGAGTGTCTGATCCACTTTTTTGAAGAATGTCATGGGTATCCTTAGAGAGATTGCTTTCAATTTGTATAATGCTTTGGGGAGTATTGACTTTTTTTTTTTAGTTTTTGGGCCACACCCGGTGGTGCACAGGTGTTACTCCTGACTGTCTGCTCAGAAATAGCTCCTGGCAGGCACGGGGGACCATATGGGACACCAGATTCAAACCAATCACCTTAGGTCCTGGATCAGCTGCTTGCAAGGCAAACACCGCTGTGCTATCTCTCCGGGCCCAGGGGAGTATTGACATTTTAATGTTAATCCTCCCAATCCATGAGCAGGGTACGTGTCTCCATTTCCTTGTGTCCTCTTTGATTTTTTGAAACAGGGTTTTGTAGTTTTCTTTGTATAGGTCCTTCATATTTTTTAGTTAAGTTGACTCCCAGATATTTGAATTGTTAATGGTATTTTTAAGTCTCTTTTTCTCTTTCATTATTTGTATATAGAAAAGCCATGGATTTTTTCGGGTTAATTTGTATCTTGTCCCTTTACTATACAAATCCATTGTTTCTAGAAGCTTTTTGGTAGAGTCCTTAGGATTTTCTAAATATGTCATCTGCAAACAGTAAGATTGTAACATCTTCTTGCCTATCTGGATGAACTTGCTATCTTTTCTTTGCCTAATTACTTTGTACTTCCATTACTATACTGAATAGTAGTGGCAAGAGGGGGGCAACATTGTCTTGGGTTAGATCTTAGAGGAAAGGGTTTTGAATATAATATTTGCCAGGGTTTGTGGTAAATCGCCTTTATTATATTGACAAAAGTTCCTTCAATTGAAGTTCCTTCAATTCTCATCTTGAGAATTTTTATCATGAAAGAGTACTGAACCTTGTCAAATGATTTCTCTGCATCTATTTTTATGATCATATGATTTATATTTTTCTTTTTACTGATATGATGTATTATATTGATTGACTTGTGTATATTAAACCATCGTTGCATCCCTGGAATGAATCCTACTTGGTCATGGTGTATAACCTTCTTAATGAGCTGTTGGATTCTATTTGCTAGTATTTTGTTGAGGATCTTTACATCTCTCTCTCTCTCTCTCTCTCTCTCTCTCTCTCTCTCTCTCTCTCTCTCTCTCTCTTTTGTGGTGTCTCTGCCTGCTTTTGGTGTCAGGGTGATGTTAATTTCATAGAAGTTATTTGTGAGTATATTTGTTACTTCAGTTTCCTAGAAGACCCTGAGAAGGATTGCCAATAGGTCTTCAGGACAAAGCACTTTAATTGAGTGTGCTCTCTGCGATACTTTAATTTGCATTAATGGAGACACTGAAATACTACAGTTTGGGACGAATAGTTGAGCCAAACCTTTAGTGTTCAGGACTAATTCTTTGCTCTATACTCAGGGATTACTTCAGTCTACACTCAGGGATTACTTCAGTCTCCCGAGATACTACACATTTTGATGTATCTAGATCAATTAAATACAGTTTCCAAATGACTGCTCTTTTGCTTAGTATTTTTTTTCTGAATATTTTCATTAATTCTTAGGGAACAGCCCATGGCAAAGACTGGCCACATAGGGTGGGTGGGTTGAGAAATAGGAGTGGCTGAGCTCTTAAGACTGTAGATTTGAAAGGCTGAGAGAGACAAAGATAAATGATGCCCTTTATCTCAGAAAATATTAGCTAGATAAGTCGGAGAATTATAACTTTGGGAATCTCTGTGCACTGTGCAGATATGGAATGAGTCTGGGTAGAAGAAATCTGGATGGGAGGCTATTTCTTTTCTTATGTTCTGCTTCTTTGCCATTCAGGTATCAGATCCATGTTTAAAACTGTGTGATAGTGAATTTGTCCTGCTTACACACACAAATCTCCCATCCAGTAGTGTGTGTGTGTGTGTGTGTGTGTGTGTGTGTGTGCATGCAAGTACATATGCAAGAGAGATAGGTAAGTGTCACTGGTTAAAAGGTGTGTCCTCTGGAGGCCAGGTCTTAGGAAGGCCACGAAGGTAGCCCTGAACTATACTATCATAGAGTCTGACAATTCTATATCCACAGAATTAACTATTGAATAATCACCCTATTAGATCTGTGAAGAAATATTAGATAAAGGTTTACGAATATTTTTCATTCTGCTATACCTGGATGGTCACTGCTGGCATAGGTCAGTAAAAATCCCCGTCCAGAAATGTGGGACCCACTCTTAAAGTGCACAGTTACTTCGCTTGTGTTCAGTAAGAGTTCTCTGGGGACAGTCATACTTCCACAATAAGGACCTAAAAACAAAGCACAATTGTAGCACATGTCAAAACCAGTACAAGATTTAGAACATGACATTTTCTGCCTTGAAAGACTAATTTACTCAACACAACTAAGATTCTAATCTGGAGGTGCTTGGGGGACTATATGAGATGCCTGGGATTGAACCTGGGTGGACTGCATGCAAGACGGAACAGCCTTGCCTGCTGTACTATATCTCTGAGTACAATAAGAGAAATCTTTCTTTTGTTTTTTTGGGCCACACCCAGAGACACTCAGGGGCTACTCCTGGCTCTGCACTCAGTAATCGCTCCTGGCTTAGGGGACCATATGGGATACTGGGGGATCAAACCGTAGTCCATCCTAGTTCAACCGCATGCCAGGCAAATGTCCTACCACTTCGTCATTGCTCTGGCCCCAGTGAGAAAACTTTTAAGAGGTAATACATTTCTTACAGAATACGTTGTTTGAAAAGCAGTAAGAAGCTCAAGAGAGTTTCAAATAACAAATTTTATTTGGAGACAAAAAAAAAGACCACATAAGTAAAATTTTAGTTTATAAGCTATCATTTTAAAAGTTATATATGCAAGACATAATTTTATGAAAAAAGAAATAAAAACAAAAAAATTGAAGTCAAGCAAAGGGAGGGAGGCAAAGGGTGGTAGATTTTGATATGTGCTCACAAAGAACAGTGGCTTCTCGGCTTCTCCAGAATGTAGAAATAGGGATGAAATTGGCCCAAAATACAAAAGACTACATCTCAAGATGGGAGACGTGGGTGACATTGTATACCAGAAAGCAAAATATTTTTGGTCACACCCTGTGGTGCTCAGGGGTTACTCCTGGCTCTGTGCTCAGAAATCACTCCTGGCAGGCACGGGGGACTATATGGGATGCCAGCATTTGAACCACCATTCATCCTGGATAGGCTGCATGCAAGGCAAACACCTTACCGCTATGCTATCTCTCTGACCCTCATAAAGCAAAATTTAAAGAGAAGAATTTTTCTTCAACTTATCCCACACTCCCACAGCAAAACTGTATGAAAGTAGTCAAAAGTAATAACAACAATAATGACTTCAGGTTATGGAAAGAGTAGGGTGGAAGACCACATGAAGCCAACATGAGTAAAATTGGTTTACAAGAAACAAAACCTACATAGTAACCAAACTGTTGAAAGATTCAGGGGGCCATAATTCCTCTCTTTTTATTTAAGAATTTTGTATTCTCTTTCTCTCTCTCTCTCTCTCTCTCTCTCTCTCTCTCTCTCTCTCTCTCTCTCTCTCTCTCTCTCTCTCTCTCCCACCCCACCTCTTCTCTCTGTCTTACTTTTTTCCTTTGATTTTTGGGACATACCCAGAGATATTCAGAGTTTACTCCAACTTTGCACTCAGGGATCACTCCTATGGTGTTTGGGGCAAGAAACGTGCCTCATCACCTGATTATGCATCCAGCCCTGTTTCTTTTCTGTCCTACCCCATTCTGTAGATGTGACAAAATAAGAAAGAAGTGTAGAGACTTTAGCAAAATGGCCAGATTATGGCAAAAATTCTCCCTGTTAAAGTACAATGAGAGATTGACTATAATTCACAGAAAAATCTTTCTGGACCAACCACACCCAGCAGTGTGATCACCCTGTCTAGGCTTGGTGGACTAGAAAGGGTGCTAGAGATGGAAATTTAAGTCAGCTGCATGCCATGCAAATGCTCTACCTATTGTACATTTGCTCCAGAAAACCTTTGTCCAGTCATAGCCTAAGTTAGAATAATAGATTGGAACAATAAAATAAAATAGAGAACCCGGAAATAAACCCACACATATGTGAATATCACAGCTATGATCAAGGTACCAAAACCGTATGGTGACATGCAAAACAGATAAAAAAAATACAAAGAAAGTCAAGGCAGCAAGAAAGAATGGAGAGCAATTGAAAGGGAGACAGAGGCAGGGAGGGCCAGAGAAAGAGCAGAGAAGTATCTGCTTAGAAAAGGCTTAGCATAGAAGCCATGTGAGGAAATGCAGATGGTGGTTAGGGCTATGAAATAAAGCTGGCTGATTCCTATGAAACGTTAAAAAAATAAAAAAGAAAGAAAGTTGACCATTATTTAACTCTATACTACACCAAACAATTAGCTCATAGAATTAAAGACCAAAATATCAGACCCAAAACTATAAAATACATAGAATAAAATTAGGCAATGCGGGGGGGGGGGGGAGGAGTGATAGCACATTATATAGGGCATTTGCCTTACATATGGCTAATCTGGATTTGATAACCAGCATACCATATAGTTCAATGATATTGCCAGGATTATTATTATTATTTTTCTTTGGTCACATTCAGCAGTGCTCAGGGGTTACTCCTGGCTCTATGCCCTGATATCACTCCTGGCAGGCCCGGGTTACCATATGGGATGCTGGGATTCAAACCACCATCCCTCTGCATGCAAAAACACCCTATCCCCATGCTATCTCTCTGGCCCAGAATTATTTTTTGAGCACAGAGCCAATAGTAATCTCTGAGCATTGCTGGGTGTGCCCATCCAAATTTAGGCAATACATTCTAGTATTTCTTTTTTTGTTTTTTGTTTTTTGAGGGTTTTTTTGGGGGGGGGCTCACACCTGGCAGTGCTCAGGGGTTACTGCTGGCTCTATGCTCAGAAATCACTCCTGGCAGGCTCGGGTGACCATATGGGATGCCGGGATTTGAACCATCTTTCTACATGCAAGGCAAACACATTGCCTCCATGCTATCTCTCCTGCCCCACATTCTAGTATTTCAATCTCAATTATATATTTGGAGACTCAATTCTCTTGTCAATGGGATTACATCAAGTTAAAAGTTTTGCCCACCCATTGAAGATATCACAAAAACAAAAAGGCTACATACAAATTGCACAAAATATTTGCACATCATACATTTGACAGGAGTTAATACCCAAATACATAAAAAAATTATACAACTTAGCAACTAAAAACAAACAAGCAATGTAATTTTATAAATGGGCAAAATACATAGAACACTTCTCCAAAGTGTTACTGAACTCCTAAATTCAACATCACTTATTAGGGCAATGCAAATCAAAACCACTATTATTACCTTGCAAATCCAATTAAAAAGATACTATTTCAATACTACAATTGCATTGATTTTAATGAACTTGTCTACCACTTTAAAAATAATACATAGACAATTAGCAGTAAATCAATTTTTGGTGTGTGTGGATTTTGGGCCACACTCTGTGATGCTCAGGGGTTACTCTGGCTATTTGCTAAGAAATCACTCCGGGCTTGGAGGACCATATGGGACGCTGGGGGATCAAACCGTGGTCCACCCTAGATTAGCATGTGCAAGGCAGACACTCTACCACTTGTGCCACTCCAGCCCCAGCAGTAAATCAATTTTTGACCATGCCCAGAGTTTGTCAGAGTTTACTTCTGGATCACTACTCATGGATCACTCCTGTGAGGCTTATAGTACCATATGGGTTGCCAGGTCTATCATGTACAAGGCAAATACCCTACCTACTGTACAATGGCTCCAGCAATGTAAATCCATTTTTATAAACTAAAATAGAATGATACATGGTATCTTAATTAAAATAAGAAATAATGGCATATATTTAAACTGGTTATCATAAAAGCAAAATTTGGTTTATAAACCATGAGTAACTGAAATAAAAACATCAATCATCTATTACTAAAGTTCAACAATTGGGACTGGAGTCATAGCATAGCAGGTAGGGCATTTGCCTTGCATGTGGCTGACCTGGGACAGACCCTGGTTCCATCCCTAGCATTCCATATACATCCTGAGCCTGCCAGGAGTGACCCCTGAGCACCGCCAGGTGTTTCTCACACCCTCCCCCCCTAAAATTTTTTTTAACAATTTACCCAGCTACCAAGTAACAGGTTTAAAACCTGAATTTCCTAAATAAATTTATCAAAATTTATTAGAGATTAGAACAACATTTTTAACATTTTCTGAAATAGTCATAAACATACTTCAGGCAATTTTGTACTACACATTTATGCAAAGTGGCATTTTCAATATCGACAATTATAAAATAAAAATATTGATCAACCTGAAAAATGGTGAATAAAGCTAATTCCTGCAGCATCAGATATTTAGCTTAGAGTTGAATTCTTTTTTTTTTTTTTTGGCAACACCGGGTCCTGGCTATATGCTCAGGGGGTACCATATGGGACATGGTGTGTGTGTGTGTGTGTGTGTGTGTGTGTGTGTGTGTAAATCCAACAGTGGTGTGTGTGTGTGTGTGTGTCCTAGGCTAGTGTGGGGCTAGACACTGCTAGTGCCATGGCTAAAAATGAACAAGCAGGGGCCGGAGTGGTGGTGCAAGCGTTAAGGCGTCTGCCTTGCATCTGCTTTGCCTTGCACGCGCTAACCTAGGACAGACCGAGGTTTGATCCCCTGGTATCCTATATGGTTCCCTAAGCCAGGAGCGATTTCTGAGCGCATAGCTAGCAGTAACCCCTAAGCGTCACCGGGTGTGGCGCCCCAAAAATGAACAAACGTGTCCATCTCTTTAGTATAATAATTTGCTTTTAATAAGTGGAAAAATTGGGACCGGAGCAATAGCACAGTGGTAGGGTGTTTGCCTTGCATGTGGCCGACCCAGGACAGACGAGGTTCAATTCCCAGCATTCATATGGTCCCCAGAGCCTGCCAGGAGCGATTTCTGAGTGAAGAGCCAGGAGTAACTTCTGAGCGCTGCCAGGTGTGACCCAAAAATAGAAACAAAAACAAAATAAGTGTAATAATTATATGTATACAAAAGAATTTTTAACAATTTTTTCTAATTTACTATCAGTATATGTTTGATTTGCATACCAAAATAAATACTGATAAACCTGAGCTCTTGTAAACAATTTTGCAGACAAAAAATTTTAGGAACTTTAAGAAGCTCTGGTTTAACACACGGTGTGCCTGGGTCCTGGAGTAACGTGGTGTGAGATACCACTGTTTATAGAGTGTAGGTGGTATAAGAAGATGCCTTAGATACAACTTTCCTCACCAATCTGCACATGTTAAAAAGTTTGAAAAACTTTGGCATATGTGGCTTATTATTTAAAATGTTAGGTGAAATATGACTGCAGTCTTTTATACTTTGCCTTTTTATGATTTCAGTTGTAATGTCTCTTATGTTATCTAATTTTCCTTGGTAAATAGAATGATAGTATTTCTGCAAAATTAAATTGAGTCAGGTCACACTGCTTGGTTTTAGCAACATTCTCCTTTTTTCATATACATTAAAATTCATTGAAGCTTTGCACAATTGAGGGTAGATACTTAATTTGCAAATCATAAATAAAAATGAAATAAGTTACATGTTTCTATTAATAAATGCCAGTATTTTCCTATCCATTTTTTCTTTCCAAAAGGACAGTTATATATATGTATATATATACTCCTTCCCAAATGGTGATGAAGATACTAACCTTTCCTTAAATTGAGATAGCATCCCAATGAATTATAATGAAAACAGTGACTTATATGCAAGTCTAAACTGATTTCTGTGAAAACATGTTTGTATTTTTTGAGATGTAACAGAACAGTTGAAAGGTTACAAGTTGTATATTTTTACACAAATAGATAAGAGTGAGTGACATTGTGCTATATTGTGCAACAGATGATTTCCTAGACCAAACATAGAGAAGATAATAAAACTCTGACTGCATCCTACTAAAGTGATGATAGGAATGCAGATATTTTGGGAAAAGTTAAGAGAAAAGGAAATGTAAACACATTCTTTGAATCACCCTGCTTTATAGACACCAATCGCACTTGCATGTGGCCGACCCAGGACAGACGAGGTTCAATTCCCAGCATTCATATGGTCACAACCTTATAGAGGGGCTGCAAAAATATAGCCAAACTTGACAAAGAAAAGGATATCTCTCTCTCTCTTTTTTTAGGTATAAACAATTTATTTCAAATAATATTTTTACTTTCAGCTTCTATAAGTAGGTTAAATTGTTGGTTATCATGATTTACCATTAAGATTTTTATTTATTCTATAAAAACTACTAGAGTGATTTTGTCTTTTTCTTTTTCTTTTTTTTTCTCTCTCTTTTTTCTCTTTTTTTGTCCCCCCATTCACAATACAGACCAGGCAAAGGACCTGGTTTGAGGTGTATATGGGAAGCATTTACTGTACCTCCTCTTTCTATACAGTCAGTGTGGTAAGCCTGTGGTAAGCATTGGGAGGCCGGATATCTCTCTTTATAGATGTCATCATTAAACATTACTTGGATGAGTACATCACATCAGTCAGAATAAAAGGAAAGAGTGCCTTTTAGTCCAAAGTAGAAAGATGAAGTTGAGTAATAGTTACTGTTTTGCCTAAGGCAAATCCTTCAAAATATTGTCTGTTTGTAGGTCTCACAAATTCCTTTTTACAGACAAAGTGAAGAAAGGCATTCCTGCCTTAAAAGGCAAGAGATGAAAACAAAAATAGTGACTGACAATGGAGGGAAAAATAATGAGTGGGAAACTACTGAAAGATCCTCTAAGTCAATCTAAAAATGTTCTCAGTTTTCAGCCAAATACCCACAAGAATCTCCTTTCTTATGAAAGTCTCTCTCTCTCTTCAAGTCAGCTCAAATGATGTACTTCATTTTACTATTAGCACTCTACATCTGACTTTTAGAAATGGTCTACTTCTACATTTATACATATATCAGGGGAATCACGGAAAAGGAGAGCTTGATGACTTATAACTCTAACCACATTCTCTGCCTTGATAATGGTAAAGCCAGCTCAGCTCACACTGACACAGAACTCCCAACTTTTCCAGAGTGGTTCTTAACAAATTTCAGCTGACCTAAAAGCAGGATTCCAGGTCTCCATGGAAGTTCACAACTACAGTACTGTGTGCTTCATAGCAAATGGATGGACTTCTAACTTCCCTCCTCCCCTCTATCCTTGTCTAATAAATAGGTTCCTTGACAATCACAAATTCCCATCAGATTGGGGCAGGGCTTGATGCGTTCATCAAGCAAACAGAAAAACAAAACAGCTCTACCTTCTACCAAATGAAAATTGTAGTCCTGAATTATGGGAAAAACTACCAGTGACACTAAATGAAATAGCATTGTGGTATTTGTCACCAAACACGAGGCCAAAATGGGCTAAATCTTTGGATTAAGGGAACAAAGGGCAAAGGGCAAAAAGCTGCCTTTTTTAAGGGCATAATAGGCAGTTCCTCTAAATACATCTACCTAGAACTCTAGTTGTGTGAGCAGCTGACAAGAAACCTTTGTTAATCAAACTTATCCAGCCCCTTCATCTTTCCATGTGTGGATAGAAAAAAAAAACCCATCAAAAAGGTAATGAACTAAAAATTAAAACAAAGAAAAACAACAACAACAACAACAAGAACAAAAAGGCAATGAAATGTCTGTGCAGATCCAAGTCCTGAATACTTGATCCTCCAGAAAACAATCTGCATTTACAGTACCACATCATTGAGTGGTGTATCTAATTCAGACCCTAGACATTACAAGCAGTACTAATTTGGTTTAAAAATGCTCCAAGACTGGGCCAGAGAGATAGCACAGTGGTGTTTGCCTTGCAATCAGTCAATCCAGGACCTAAGGTGGTTGGTTGATATCCCGGCGTCCCATATGGTCCCCAGTGCCTGCCAGGAGCTATTTCTGAGCAGATAGTCAGGAGTAACCCCTGAGCACCGCCAGGTGTGGCCCAAAAATCGAAAAAAAAAAAAAAAAAAAAAAAAGCTCCAAGACATTTCAGATCTGTATGTATTTTTTTTATTTTGAAACTGATGAGTATCACCAGTTGTCATCTATCAAAGGGTTGAGTTTAAAACTTGGTATGTGGAGCCAGAGTGATAGCACAGTGGTAGGGTGTTTGCCTTACACACAACTGACCCAGGATGAACCTGAGTTCAATCCTCGGTGTCCCATAAGTAACCTGAGCCAGGAGCTATTTCTGAGCGCAGAGCCAGGAGTAACCCCTGAGCATCACTGGGTGTGGCCCCAAAACAAACAAACAAAAAAAACAGAAACAAACAAAAAGAACCAAAAAAAAAAAAAACCCAAAACCTTAGTATACCTGTTTAAGAAAAAAAAACCCAAAACCTTAGTATACCTGTTTAAGAAAAAATAATCAGTCATCCTCCACAACAATGCTCACATTAGAGAAATATAGAAAGACCAAATAAAATTCTAAATTTGAAACAAATCGAACACTATCTAAAAAACCTCCTAAAGGTCTTTATTGAATCAGATGCAGGCACCTTTGAACATTTACTTTCTTGTGAAGAAGAAAATGCTAAGGAAGGTCTCAGGATATCTCCAAATGGGTTGGTAGTTCAATACCAGGCCAAGGATGCATTATTGCTCAGGCAGGCCCTACCTTTTTATCACCTGGATCATTATATCCTTTGAGGAGCTCCCAGGTTATACATAACTGTCAGTGCTTGTTTGGGGGCAGGGTACACCAGAAATGCATCTGGTGATGCTTGAGAATCATGTGGTGCTTGGGGTTGAACCAGGGTCTGCAACAAGCAAGATAAGCACCTTAACCTATATACTATCTATCTGTTCAGCACCTCAGCACCCTCTTGGTAGCAGCATGGCTCAGATCTGTGGTAAGAGGCATGCTGAAAAAAATTTCCAAAAATGCTGAAGCTGAAAATGCAGTTTTATTTGTGCCCTTTTCCTATTTGTTTTTTCATTGCAGTCAAATGATAAGTTTTGTCCTTGCCTGCTAATTGGGCTAGCATACTGTGTACAATGACAGAATTTTCAGGGCCATTTTCTTTGAAAAGAGAAAAATTAACATAAAAAAGGATATTCCTGGACTGTGACTTTAAAACCATAGTCACGTAAGAATGTAAGTGGTATCCCTGGAGAGTTCTCCTCTGGTTTCCAGACAAAAAACAGTGGCAGTTGATAAATGAACCAAGCAGATTCCTAGACAAAGGTAAGGGGCTTGGGGCTATGGGACCCGAGTTAAGAAGTGTCTTAATATTGTCGATCACAAATAAAACCTAGGCCATTACTTCTCTTCCCACAAAACAAGCCAATTACTGACTAAATGACAATGTACTTCCCTATAAGTAGTAGGGGGTAAGCAGGATGAGGCTTTTACTCTTTGAAGCTTCTTCTCTTTGATGCTTATGTTTAGTAAATAAAATATCCAGAGTGAAACACTCTTGCTGATACAACCTTTGTAAGTTTATACTTCTTTTAGAATTCTAATTGGCATAAAAAAAACCCAAGAAAACAAAATATGATCTTTCTTCAAGTTATTTCTTATGGCCCCAACCACAGAAAGAAAAAATACTTCTCAATTATTTGATTTACAAAGTAACTTCACATACTGGAAATGTCTTCAATGATGTCTTTATCCTTCTAATTTGGGGGCCACATCTGGCCTACTCTTCATGTGCTGTGCTATGTGTGTGGGATAGGGATGCGTGTCACTCTGATGATGCTCAGAGATGTGGAGCTAGGAATCAAACTGGATCTCCTACATGCAAAACATGTGTGCCTCTTCAGCCCCCAAAGACTTATCTTTAGAAGTCATTAGGAATTTCGCATTCTCTATAATGTTTGTGAGAAATAAACCACACAAGTCTGCCAATTTTGTTTTTCTCTATCTGGGATTTTAAAAAACAATAAACAAGGCTTAATGATTTAGACCTTATTCTTATTGGATGTCAAATGTATGTCATTTTAACATTATCACAGAAATCATGTTGCAATATAAGTCAAAATGCTTTGTATTATTTCCTACTTTTCTCATTTCTCTTGTTCTTAGTACAATATAAATAATAAGAGTTGGCTTCACACCCCTTTACTTCTAAGTCACTGACAATGGTTATAAAAATATTGGGGGGTGGAAGTAGAAATACAGGAAATGTAAGAGAACAATTCTCCTGCTTCCTGGTTTCTCTACAGTGCAAGTCATCTAATAGAACAAAACTCACTGAACTCATTATGATTACAAAAGGAGCCTCTAGTAAATTAGTTTCTTTCTATCATTGATCATGATACTGCCTTAATCTTGAGTAAGAAGCTTTAACCTTACACTTACACTAGTATATAGACAGTTTCACATGATTTCTCTATCATTTTATTTTCAGATATCCCCATGGGGAGGCTTGGAGAAGTTCCCATTTCTTCCCCAAAATGACAAACAAGAACTACAATTTTGGTCTTTACACACAAGTCACAGGATCAGATGGCTTTTGTCACATAGAATTAGAATGATTGATGTCCTCTGAAGTCAAATGTCCAGACTTGAATTCCAGATCTAGTTAAGTGATTGTAAGCAAGTTATTTGACTGAGTTACAATTTCCATAAGTTTTGATGTTCATAATAGCTGCTCTCTTATTGGGTTATTGTGAAGGTTAAATGAGTTCAAAACTTCAGTTTTGAGCCCTGAGTTCAGCACAGAGATGACTGCTCAATGCCAGACACCTTTTATACTAGTTCAATTTTTTTCTTTTTTTTTTTCTTTTTTTGGTTTTTGGGTCACACCCGGCGGTGCTCAGGGGTTACTCCTGGCTGTCTGCTCAGAAATAGCTCCTGGCAGGCATGGGGAACCATATGGGTCACTGGGTTTCGAACCAACCACCTTAGGTTCTGGATTGGCTGCTTGCAAGGCAAGCACTGCTGTGCTATCTCTCCGGGCCCTAGTTCAATTTTTTTTCTATGTAGTAAGCAGAGTCCTAAAAATTTTTGTAAATTAAATCTTTAAATTCTTTAAAGACATAAGAATATTTGTAGAAATAAATCTTACTATGAATCTTTTTACAGTGTAAATGACAGTATTCTACTCTTGTAAAAATCCAGTTTTTAAAATGTTTGCCAAAAATTACATGGCATATGGTCAAATTCATTAAATATTGATTTGAGTATTTGTAATTGCAAGGCTTTGTGCTAAGTAGTGGAAAATACTAATGTGAAAAAATAAGGGAACTCTATATCTGGTAGAGAAGCTAAAATGCTTCTCTTGAAGCATACTTAATTCAATACTTAATTCATACTTAATTCAATCTGAGAAAAATTAGTTGTCTCTTGAGGCCAGATAGGCTTTGCTTTGCATGTGGGCAATCTGAGTTCGTTTCCTGGGATCCCATATAGTTCCCTGAGCAACAGCAGGAGTAATTCCTGAGTACAGAGCCAGGAGTAATCCCTGAGCACCACTATGTATTGCCCCAAAACTAAAACAACCACCACCACCACCACCACCACCACCACCACCACCACCACCACCACCACCACCACCACTAATTTATTTCAGCCTGAGATTCATGCTCTATTGAAGGCTTAGAAAAAAAACCATGAGATCACACATGGAGTTGCTGGACATCAGGGAAGATTCTACTTTAAGTAACAATGGACTTGGCTGGCCTTGACTATATGTGCATATGTGTGTAACTGACATAGAATGTGTGAGTGTCAATGTATGTGAAAGAATATATATTGAGAATGTGCAGATGAGTATGTGTGAGGGTATATATATAGAGTGTGTATAATAATATGTGTATAATAATACCTGTAAGACCAGGTGAGTGTATATATAATTAAAAGATAGGAAAAGCAGGGAAGGAAGAAAGATTCACACATGGAAGAAAAACTTCAACAAATGTCCTGGGAAATGAAATTATATGGCATATTTAAGAAAAGACAAGAAAAAAAGAATATCAAAATGTGGGGAAGGAAAAACAACCTTGAATGCATTATTTAATTTCTGAAAAATAATGTTTGAGAGAAAACAAGCAATGATACTTAAGATAGCCTTGTCTGGTTAGGGGAGAACAGAGACTGGCAAAGAAATCAACATCAGGAGGCTCTTTCCATAGAAATAGAAACACAATCAACCTAGGTAACTGGTTAGGCCACTGTTCATTATTTTTATGATTCTCTTAGTAGGTCCTTGCATGATTAATTTCTTCACCTGCTTTATTTAGGCATGCATAGGTGCTTCTGCTGAGGTCCCAGTATGTGCCCATAAGCAGGGATAGGGATGAGGAACCTCAAGGAGAGTCAAAGATTTGACTCAGTTCCGTAAGAGGGGAAGGGAATATAAGGCCCTGGGTTATGAACAAGGAGGGATGCCATTTTGTAAGAACCACATGTTGTAAACGACAAGTTAGACTTCTCTTTCTCAAGTCCAAGTTTCTATTACTACCACCCCAAGCTACCTGACCATACCAGGTATCCTATCTAGAAAGAACAGGAGAGAGCAATAGGAAGGTAATCTAGAAGGTAATCTAATTCTTAAAAATCAACAGAAATTAAAACCTCCCTATGTCCCCTCCCAATATACCATATTTTCCAGCATATAAGACAACTTTTTAACCCATGAAAAACTTCTTAAAAGTTAGGAGTCATCTGTACACTGGTATATGGCATACTGGAACTTACTCCAGCTTCAGGGACAAGTGATCCATCCCTCTCTTACCACTGCATCCCATCCAGCTGCCACATGTCATCACTCAGTCCTCTGCTTGTCCCGATTAATCTTTCAGGGCACACAGAGGAGCTGAGTTACCGAGATCTGCATCCCATCCAGCCACCGGATTTAATTGCTGGTATGTGGCTTTCTGGTGCTCAGTCTTCTGTTCAGCTTTTATGGGACACAGAGGAGGCACTTTGTCTCCCTGTAACTGTCCTATTAATCACTGCACCCCAGCCAGCGGCTCTTAGAGGAGCTCCCTCTCCATGCTCTCAATGTAGATCACAATTAAAAAAATCACAGTCACTCACTACAAATGACAAATGTAAAATGATTGTTGGTACTCCAAAGACTAGTTTTATTAAACATATATTGTTAACCTTTGAGGTTTCTTCTCTTTTTTGTTTACGTTTTAAACATATATTGTTAACCTTTGAGGTTTCTTCTCTTTTTTGTTTACGTTTCTTAATTTCCATTTGGTGTGCATTAAAAGAGAGGTAGTCTTATAGGGTGAATATAGCCCAAACCCTCTATTTTAATAGGAAAAGTAGAGAATTGTCTTATACACCCTGTTGTCTTATACGCCAGAAAATATGCCGGAAAATATGGTAAATTGCCTTATGACCTTGGGTGGGGTTTGTCTTCTGTGAGAGAAGACCCTGAGAGGTTAGTTTCAAGTGCTGGCGAATGGATTAAAGTTTTGTTTAGCTTTAAAAAAATTGAAACAAATATATAGATTGGCAGTCTCAAAGAAAATGAATAGAAAACGAAGCATAGCAGCAGGTTTAGGAAAAAACATGTTCTCTACTCATCTCATAAGGTTCTATAGAGAAAATCTGCACTTAAAACTGCCTCTAAACCACATGGGTTCCATGATTCCATTGATTCCATTGTTGTTGACTTTAACTTAGATATTTAGTTCTGTCCTTTTTTATTTCCACCAATTCACCTGAGACCACTTGGCTCTTGGCCCCATCCTTTCTTTTTTCCCCTTAATTTCACGGAAAAATGCAGAAATATGAGGTAGAACAGAATAAGTTGTGTCCCAAGGTTCTGTGAAAAAGGCAAGAGCCCCAATCTAAAAGATAAAAAAAAGGTGGCAGTTTTTTGCATAGGCACAGCAAAAGTTGGGGAATATAAAAATAACAAACATTAGGCCTAAAAACAGGGTGTTCCTACTCATGAATAATCCTGTGATAAGACCAACTATAGACTCCAGGCATATTAAGTTGTCAAATCCCAAAGTCTTCATGGTTCCAGAAAAGGTTCTCCTCAATCATAGTTGTCACAGACAGGCTTCTGTCATTAGAGATCTTGGTTTTTGTACAGATCCTATGTCAAAGTCACACTGTCACAAAGTCTCTTGTGATTTATCTCACCGTTAGCTGGCGAGGCAGGGAAACCCAACCCAAAAGCAAATTGTTGCTGTTTTCAAGTTGTCAGGGTGTTGTATGAACACATCTTGTAGCAAGATGATGCCAGGGCAGCATTACTTCACCAGTAGAAGTTTGATTCCTGGTGCTGGTGCAGAATACTGTGCCATTTCAAATGATGGGATCCAAGATTTAGGAGGTGAATGGCCTATGACCAATCAACTGAAGCCTAGGTAAAGTCACTGACACATGTTTAGAGTGAAAGGACCCCTGCAATAAAAATTTAGTTCTTATCCATATAGATAAAAACTTTTTATGCTTAAGATTTCCCTCATTTTAATGTGCCTATGCAAAAAGGGACAATGCAACAGGATACTACTGGTGTGTATGGGAGTAAAAATAACAAGATAAACTATCCCTATAACCTGGTTTCAATATGAACTCAGAACCCAAGAGAAAGTTATAGTTTCTCAAAAGCCAAATCCAGTAGAGAATAACAGTCCAAAGTGAAGAGAGGTGGGAGAAAAGGGGCCTCCAAGAGTAAATCAGCAAGAACTGAGGTGGCAGCTTCTTTGCAGGCCAAAACAAGGGAGCCTGCAAAGAGCAGGTTGGTTTGGGGGAATATTCTGGTACCTGAAGGTGGAGCGGTTGAGGTGGTGCTAGAGGTAAGGTGCCTGCCTTACAAGCGCTAGCCAAGGAAGGACAGAGGCTCGATCCCCTGGCGTCCCATATGGTCCCCCCAAGCCATGGGCAATTTCTGAGCCCTTAGCCAGGAGTAACCCCTGAGCATCAAACGAGTGTGGCCTGAAAAACCAAAAAAAAAAAAAAAAAAAAAAAAGAACTGAAGGTAAGTGCCGAGGATAGGACAGTGGTAGGGCATTATTAGGGAAATATAAATCAAAACCCATACAAGGTAGCACCTTATACCAACGAGAAGGGTATGTTAAAAGTATGTCAAAAAGAAGGGCCAAAGAGATAGCACAGTGGTAGGTTTGCCTTGCTCGTGACCAACCCAGGGGGGACCCTGGTTAGATTCCCCATGCCTGCCAAGAGTGATTTCTGAGTGCTGAGCCAGGTGTAAGTAACCCTTGAGAGATGCTGGTGTGACCCAACACCCCCAATAAAGTACGTCAAAAGAAAAGCCGGAGTGGTATCACAGTGGTAAGGCATTTGACTTGTCCATGGCTGACCCAGGAAAGATGTGAGTTCCATACCCGGAATCCATATGGTCAGTCAGGAATGATCTCTGAGCGCAGAGCCAGGACTAATCCCTGAGCGCCTCTGGGTATAGCCCAAAACAAAAAACCAAACAAACAAAAAACCAAACAGAAAAGTATACCAAAGAACTGGAAACAACAAGTGTGGGAGGATGTGGAAGAAAAGGAACATAAGCACATTGCTGGTGAGAGTGTAAACTGAGACAACTTCTATGGAAAGTGGTATTTTAAATCCTTAAAGTGTCATTCCACATAATCCAGAACTAAATCTTACTAAGGTATTTATTTATTCAATGGGTAAGCCATTCAAGGGTTGAGAAGATTGCTTTTTGTGACCCAGGTTTGATCCCTAGTTCTACTCCTATCCCCTGCCAAGTGAACCCTCAAAGCCTCAGGACTTCTAGTCATAAGGAGCACTGCACTGCTGAGTCCCAACATTGAATCATCTGGAGGCTGAGTGTCACTAGAAGTGATTCCTGGGCCCCTACGCTTAGTGCCTTGTTTGAAAACCCACTCCAATTCAAAGAATTTTTGTACTCATGATGCCCATAGCAGCATTATTCCCAATAAAGAATCACCTAGATGACCATCATAATGATTGGAATATATATAGTATATATATACAATAGAAAATAATCTTATTCACAAAGATGAAATGATGCCTTTTAGAACAAAATCAATCTTGAGCTAATTATGCCAAAAGAAATAAATCAGTGAGAGACATTGGAGTACTGCCCAGTATGGCTCAAACAAAAAAACTAACTAATCAACCAACAGACTAAATAGCTCTGCTTGGCTACCAGAGGGAAAAGGGGGCAAGAACAAAAGGTATGAAGTGAGGAATATTTCTGTGAGTACACACATATAGAACTGCAATGCTAAGTAGCTGTAATTCCATAATGTCAACTAACAAAAACATTAAAAATAATAAACAGCATAAAGGAGGATATATAAATTTAAAAGTCAACCAATCACACAATGTTCTATTACATTTATCTCTTCGAACAATAAAAAACTATTTGGAGAACATACTTGAAATAACCTTAAGGAATCTATGTTTGAATGTAAAAATAAGTTTGCTGTCATGACAAAAACACTGAAAAGGAAAGTAAACAAAACAACACCAATTTAGTTCTTAACTAGAGTGGGCATGAAGGATTATGAGGGGCATAAATAACCTCAAAATCTCTAAGTTGAAAGTTGTTGCAAACAAGACTTGTTAACATCACTCTTAGAAAGCTTGCCAAGAATGCACAATCTGAATTGAAGTATGAAAATACATTAAACCATACAATTTAATCAATGCAATTTAAATACAATTGAAATCAATAGGCATTTTACAAAATCCATAGTCAGTACACATGGAAACTGTCTAAAAGATAAGAAAGGCTGAAAAATAGCCTGATCCTGGAGAGATTCTAAATTAGAAAAAGAAAAATTGCTGTTTCTATTTTTTTTTTTACTGTTTCTTTTGATGGACACCTCAGTTTCTTTGATTTCTTAAAAACTCAGTATTCCTTTACACCCAATAAAAATTAATCTCTTGGGGCCCGGAGAGATAGCACAGCGGCGTTTGCCTTGCAAGCAGCCGATCCAGGACCAAAGGTGGTTGGTTCGAATCCCGGTGTCCCATATGGTCCCCCGTGCCTGCCAGGAGCTGTTTCTGAGCAAACAGCCAGGAGTAACCCCTGAGCAATGCCGGGTGTGGCTCAAAAACAAAAACAAAAAATTTAATCTCTTAAGCAACGTCTGATCTTCTCATGTTTAAGGGTTTTTGGTTTTTGGCCAGGATATTAGCTCACATGATCTTGAATGTCTTTATATATTTGGTATACAACCTTTATTTTCTTTTTAAAAATTAAATTGACAGGGCCAGAGAGAGTATATTTGCCTTGCATGCAGCTGACCTGGATATAATTTCAACCTCCCATATGGTCCCCTGAGCAACAGCAGGAGTGATTCTTGAGTGCAGAGCCATAAATAATTCTGGGGCACTGCTGAATGTGGCCCCAAAACCAAAACAAAAATATTAGCATAAAATAACTCTCAAAAGCTATTTTATTTCTTTGCAAATCTTCTTTTATAAAGTAATGTTGAAAATAGTTTATCAACTTACCAGTAGTTGTTTCCTGGTGGTTTCCAGGGTGTTTTTTAAAGAGTTTCTTAATTCAGACATTGATATACAAGTACACATGCAAATGCTTGAGCCTGAAATACCAGCTATTAAACAGTATACAACAGAAGAAAAAACTCACTTTGTAGCGGGTTTTGAATATTAATTAGTTTAAAAATATTTTGTCTGATTACCATGAAGACCAGGAAAGAATTGTCACTGTTTGTAGTGTATTTTGTCACCACAAATGTAGATTATAATCAGGCAAAAACAGTGTTGGCTTGGGGAGACTCATTAAAAGTGAACTGCAAAGAAACTATGCAACCTCAGCATATTCAAGGCAGTAAATGCAATCACATTCCAAGTATGTGCACTTTTGGCAGAGCTGGCAAACACTAATGCCAGAGAGCATTATTCTTTCTGAAAACATTAACTCTATTCAAAGCCATGTTAGTGTAGTCTTATAGCATCTTGGCAATGGCCTTTAGCCATTAGTTGACTAATGAAAAAAATAAAACTAAAACAATGTAGCAGTTTCAATGATACATGCATTCCTTAGTACCAAGATGGGAATGGGAATTTTCCAAGTTCTAAAACATATCTTTTCTGCTCCTTGCAGTTTGCTCAGCTGCAGCCAAGGGGATAATATGTGGCTTCCTAGGACTCAGCTAACACTAGGCTTCCCTTGCACCCATTCTCCCCGCCTTGCTTTGCTGGCTCCCTAAACCACCTTTTAGGAAAGTGCAATAGCTCAGGCCCATAGTCATGCCTGTTCCCAGAGTTCAGCCACAAAACACATTTGCTTCATCTCTTCTTTCTATGCAAACATCTACACTCTGGGAAATACAAACTGACCAGGACACTCTTCAAATGTAAGTTTAGTTTAGTGTTTTTGTTCAAAGCAAATTTAGGGATTTTTGATTATTATTATCTTATTATTATAAGATATATGTCTATTTTAAAAATAGAAAGTAGAGGGAAGACACAATAATAATGAATACTTCTAAAGTCCTGCTTTAGGACTGGAGAGAATACAGTGGGTAAGGACTGGCCTTGCACAATGAATCCCCAAGGACTTCCTGGAGTGCTCCCTGAGCAGAATAAGAAACAAGCCTTAAGCACTGCTGGTTGTGACCCAAAAAATAATTGAAAATGATTAAAAAAAAAAAAAAGAACAGACACTTAAACTTTTATTGCAGTTGCTTTGTTTCTTATTGTTATAGCATTACTACTGTATATTTGTTTTGTATAACAATATTTCATAAGCAATTTTCCATGTGAATACTTTTAAACAAACAGCTACTTACTATCCCAAGTCGTTATGGCATGTTTTAATTAGGCTCCTAGTCACTGACTTGTAGAATCCTTTTTCAAAAAATTATTTATTTACTGAAAACTACATAGAATTGTTTTTATAAATACATACATTGGAATCAATTACTCTTTTTTTTGTTGTTTGTTTATTTTGAGAGAGCCACACTCATTTGATGTTCAGGGGTTACTCCTGGCTAAGCGCTCAGAAATTGTCCCTGGCTTGGGGGGACCATATGGGACACATGGGATCGAACTGCAGACCTTCCTTAGCTAGCGCTTGCAAGGCAGACACCTTACCTCTAGTGCCACCTCTCTGGAGGAATCAGGGGACTCTATGGGGTGTCAGGGCTATATGGAGTGCCTGGGAATCAAACCCAGGTGCAATACCTTACTCACTACACTATAGCTTTGACCCCAATAAATGACATTTTTTGGGTTTTTGTTTTTGGGCCACACCCACTGACACTCAGGGGTTACTCCTGCCTATGTGATCAGAAATTGCTCCTGGCTTAGGGGACCATATGGGACGCCAGGGAATTGAACCGTGGTCCGTCCTAGGTTAGCACATGCAAGGCAAACGCCCTACAGCTTGCACCACCACTCTGATAAATGACTTAAAATTTTACTAATCCAACTGAAATATTCCAACTTTTTTTTGGAGGGGGTCACACCCAGCAGTGCTCAGAAGCCACTCCTAGATCCACACTCAGAAATCGCTCCTGGCAGGCTCGGAGAATCAATGGGACACCGAGATTCAAACCACCATTCTTCTTCATGCAAGGCAAATGCCCTACCTCCATGCTATCTCTCCGCCCCCCAATTTCTTTTTTGTCTACTTTTCTTTTTTCCTTTTTTTTTGAGGGGCTGTTTCTTTTTGGTCATTCCTGATGGAACTCAGGGTTACTCCTGGTTCTGAACTGTGTTCCTAGTAGGGTTCGAGGCACCATGGATCATAGGGAATGCCACAGATCAAACCTCGGTTGCTACATACAAGGCAAACACCTTGACTGCTATATGACCTTTTCAGCCCCCCACATAGTTTTTCTTAAAAATATAATCTTGGTTTATCTTTGCATAAAAGATGACCTTAGCATGACCACACAAAAAAGAAATTCTGAGTATTATTAAACATTCTAATTGAATAACATCTCCAACCAAAAGTATTAACTATAGCTATTTTCTGACAAAATTGCTGCATGATGTAATGCTGAATAGACCCACCTGGGAAGGGTGATGACTCACTGTGGTTTGATGTGGGTGAAAAGAATGGGTGAGAGAAGACATCTGGAGACAGATGTCTTAAGAGTCACCAAAACATGATCTTCCTCTTAGCATATAACTAGCTTTTCATCTCAAACATGTTTCTTAAATTTTATTGTGTTTGTTTCCACATTTGTAAAGAGTTAGTGATCTTCATCTTCATTGTGCAAGGTGGAAAATCTATATAAGAAAAATTTCTAGGACTGGAGAGATAGTGGAATGCTTGCCTTCAATGTGACTAACCTAGGTTATATCCCAGGCTTCCATATAGTTCCCCAACCACTGCCAGGATTAATTTCTAAGTGCAGAGCCAGTAGTTAGCCCTGAGCATCATTGGATGTGGCCCCAAAGCCAAATTTTTTTCCTAAAGCCAAATTTTAAAAAATCTATAGAAGAGCCAAGTATATTTAGCAAACTCACAATACTTATTTCTATAATGAACATGTATTCCACTTTTAAAAAGACCATTGCAACATTATATAGAGAAAAATTAATTTAAAAGAATTTATTTCTATAAATGAATTTTAAATCATTACTTGTTCTATGTAAGAGTCTGAGTCTTGGAACTTCAAGATTCCAGATATAAAGAGAGCAAGGGCTAGAGGGATGGTACAGTAGGTAGGACTCTTGCCTTGCATGAGTGTGACCCATGTTAAATCCCTTGTATCCTTTATGCTCTCCTGAATCCATCAGGAGTGATCCCTGAGTGCAGAGCCAGGTACAATACAATACAGCTGAATGTGGCCCCAAATCCCCCTACCCACCCACCTCCCGCCAAAAAACAAAACAAATAGAGCCCTGAGATCAACCATGATCAGAGTGATCACATAGTTCCTATCATCAAGTCAACCCAATGCTTTTCCTACTTTCTGAACATTTGTGAAAATGTACCAAAGATGATAGATTAAACTTCTAGGCTAAAATAGCCATGTCTAGTTCTTCCCACCTTGGTTTCTGATTTCAAAGAGCCTAGAAGCAGCAGATGACTATACCTATGCACGGCTATCAGAATTTACCATTCAGGTTCTGGGAATGTATTTTTCTGCCCAGAGACCAACATAATAAAGCTGGCCCCAGCCCTACACTTTATCTCATACTTTGTACTACATTCAATGAATTTCACTGCTACATCTGACCAAAATTACCTAATGAAGGACTCCCTGGAGAAAATCTTTCTAAAATGATACACAATTAACCAGCAATTAATGAACAATGTGTTCCCATGGCCCTAAAGTGTCCCTGTGGTTCTTATTTTTCCCAAATAAGTTTAAAAATTGCAACCAGGCACTAGAGCAATAATACAGATGGTAGAGCTTTTGCCTTGCACTTGGCTGACTAGGGTTCCATCTCCAGCACTGGATATGGTCCCCTAAGTCTGCCAGGAGTGATCTCTGAGTGCAGAGCCACTGACTAAGGCCTCAGTACCACCCAAAATAAAACAAACAAAAGTTGCAACTAATTGTATGAACTCAATTGCTCCTTCTCTGATAAGAGTAATTTAGCCATTGATAAGTAACCATAATATTCCCTGGGAAAAACAGCTAAGATTTTTTTTTTCCTCCAAGAGCATATAGATATGAGCAATCTCAGAACTGCTGAAAGGCTTTCCTATTGGGAGGTAGTACCCAAAGCGATAAAAGCTCTTTTCTTCCGGTGCAAAGGTAAAGGCCACCTGGAATATATGTGTGTGTGTGTGTGTGTGTGTGTGTGTGTGTGTGTGTGTGTGTGTAATACTGTCTGTGCTACTGAAGGCTGAAGATGTTTGTGTGTGTATATGTTTGTATGCAGGTATTTTAATACACTGTGCTACTGAAGGCTGATAGAACTTTACTAAAAGCCTGTATGATGTTTGGAGTCATATGCATAAAAAAATTTAGAAAAAGGGGCCGGAGAGATAGTATGGAGATAAGGTGTCTGCCTTTCATGCAGAAGGTCATTGGTTTGAATCCCATCATCCCATATGGTCCCCCAAGCCTGCCAGGAGCGATTTCTGAGCATGGAGCCAGGAGTAACTCCTGAGCACTGCCGAGTGTGACCCAAAAACCGAAAAAAAAAAAAAAAAAAAAAAGAATCAGAAAAAAAAAGGGGCCAGAGCCATAGTGCAGTGGTAGGATCTTTGTCCTGCATGCGGCTGACCCAGGACTGACCTTGGTTCGATCCCCAGTGTCCCATGTGGTTTCCCAATCCAGGAGCGATTTCTGAGCGCACAGCCAGGAGTAACGCCTGAGTGTCACCGGGTGTGGCCCAAAAACAAACAAAAATTCAGAAAAAAAAAAAGTTCTTTTTTTTCGCCTGGGATATAGGATCACTACTATCCAAGATCCAAGGATCGATGAATCTGACGTGCTAGCAGTGTACCCCAAAGCACAAACTTAATTTCAAAAAAATTTTTGGAAATTTCAAAAAATGATTTATTTACTTTATTTTTTTTGTTTTTTGGGTCATACCTGGCAGCGCTCAGGGGCTACTCCTGGCTCTACACTCAGAAATCGTCGCCCCCCCCCTCCCTGCAGGCTCGGGGGACCATATGGGATGCCGGGATTTGAACCACTGACCTTCTGCATGCAGGGCAAACACTTTACCTCCATGCTATCTCTCTGGCCCCAGATAAACACATTTTTTTGTTTTGTTTTTAATTTTGTTTGTTTTTGGGTCACACCTGGCAGCGCTCAGGGGTTACTCCTGGCTCTATGCTCAGAAATCGCCTCTGGCAGGCACAGGGGACCAAATGGGATGCCGGGATTCGAACCACCATCCTTCTGATGAAAGGCAAACTCTACCTCCATGCTATCTCTCTGGCCCCCCAAAAATGATTTCTTATACATGTTTCATTACCAGAAAAAACTCTGACTGCAGCGATACACACAGAGCCTGTCGAGTTCCTCACTTCATTTGGTCTTTGTGCAAACATCCCCTATTGAATTAGCTTTTTGGGTCATTCCAATGGAAGTAGCACCAACATATTCATGTGTATCACCTTAGGATGTCTTCTATTTTTTAGTGTTTAGTTTTCTTTTTCACAGTCTCCCAGATTATTTTCTTATACTATTAAATTTTTTTTTTTTTTTGGTTTTTGGGCCACACCCGGCGTTGCTCAGGGGTTACTCCTGGCTGTCTGCTCAGAAATAGCCCCTGGCAGGCACGGGGGACCATATGGGACACTGGGATTTCAACCAACCACCTTTGGTCCTGGATCGGCTGCTTGCAAGGCAAACACCGCTGTGCTATCTCTCTGGGCCCACTTATACTATTACTTTGTTTTCTACTCTCCCTTTACTTCTTCACACTAATGTGTACTCCATAAAAGGTGAAAAGCTTCATGGCTATAAGTCACCCAGTCTTTCCAAGTATTTGAATCACAGTTCAATAAATACCTGTCACATGAATGAATGAATGAATGGACGGACAGTGGATGCTTTAGCCAAGTGTCATACATCTCCACTTCTCTTCTCAGTAAGACAGATCTCCAGACAAAGCTTTGGAGATATACACACTAGCTAGCATAAACATTTCCTTGGATGTCTTTATTGTCAAGAAGCAAATGTAGGGGCCAGAGAGATAGTATGGAGGTAAAGCACTTGCCTTTCATGCAGAAGGACTGTGGTCCGAATCCCGGCATCCCATATGGTCCCCTTGCTTGCCAGGGCCGATTTCTGAGCATAGAGCCAGGAGTAACCTCTGAGCACTGCCGGGTGTGACCCAAAAACCCAAAACCCAACCCCCCCCCCCAAAAAAAAAAAAGCAAATCTATTCATGTGAACTACCTGAAAAGTTTAATATAAGCAAGTTTCCTTCTCAGTGACCCAGTCTCTGTTGCCATTTAACACACCACTTGTTTTTCAAGTCTTGTTTTCATACTCACAAAAGCCTAAATCTTTTTTCTTACCATACTGATTAGAAGAACTGGTGAAGAGAAGATAGTCAGAAGCACAGGTCTGGGATTCAATATCCAAATCTCCCAACCTCAGGATCAACTGCTTCCCCTTCGGTACTGTGATAGTCTTTTCACAAACAGTGTGATTGGGGTAAGTCCTTGGGTAATTTTTAGATGTCATTGTGCCACTGTCCTGATAGGTCACTATGTGCCCACAGCCATTACCTGACAAAGAAAGAAAAGGATGAAATAAATAACTGAAATTTATTGATGTGAAAATAAGTGAAATAAATTATATAAAATGAATTCTTTTTTCTTTCTCTCCCTTCCTTCCTCCCTCTCTCATGCTTTCTCTTTCCTTCCTTTCTCCTTTCTTTCCTTCCTTTCTCTTTGCCTTCTTTCTTTCTCTACCTTCCTTTTTCTTTCCTCCTTCCTTCCTTCCTTTCTCTCTCTCTCTTTCTTCTTCTTTCTTTCTTTCTTTTTTTTTCTTTCTTTCTTCTTCTTTCTTTCTTTCTTTCTTTCTTTCTTTCTTTCTTTCTTTCTTTTTTCTTTTTCTTTCTTTCTTTCTTCTTTCTTTTCTTTCTTTTTTCTTCTTTTCTTTCTTTCTTTCTTTCTTTCTTCTTTCTTCTTTCTTTTCTGTTCTTTTCTTTCTTCCTTTCGAGCTACATCTATCACTATCAGGGGCTAATCCTGAATCTGCACCTAGAAATTACTCCTGCCAGACTCTGAGGACTATATGGGATGCTAGGGATCAAAACCAGGTTGGCTACATTTAAGGCATATGTCCTCCCCACTGTGCTATCACCAAGAAATGAATTATTATTAAGCCTAATACCATCTCTTAAATAATGAATTTAAAAATTCATATCTGATTCAGCTCTCATGGCACTATACCTGAGCTTTATCCAAATATACTATCTCCCTTTTCAAAAGTGTCTTTGGGTCCCTATTGTCCACCATCTACATTCCATAGCATCTTTTGCATACAACTCTTAGGTTTCATAATAAATTTATTACAGCTTTCATAATAAATTTATTACAGCTTTCTAATCTATATTCCCCCCCAGTATGCTCTAAATTACTGCTTCTCCTTCCCCAAAAGAGCATGATTTGCAGTAAAATAAAATCACTTCAGAGGTTTGTTGTACTGATCTAATGAGATAGTATATTCAAAAGGTAAAAGAATCTAAGAGGACTTTAAGAGCATGCCATTCAACTGAAAACAAACAATCTTTTAACATTCATTTCTGTTAATGGCAGTCACAGATTTGATGATTCCTGAAAGACTCAGGCCAGATCATTAGAGAACATCCAAGAATCCACAGCATTGAAAGCTTGCCACATAGCTAAGAGAGTGCTACTGGAAACACATAAAAAAATAACAATAGCTACTTCACAGAACTCAGCATCAAATGGGAGGCAGCCACGGTGTAATGTGTTATATTAGAAGCTTAAAGTAACTGCTGAGTGATTCTATTTCAGTGTATTATCAAACCCTTGTTATAACAAAAGACTTTTCTAAATAGGGAAAGTCATCAACTGACTAACAAGTGGCTTCAATGGATTAAAGTGACCATGTTAATCACACAAATATACTGGCTTGCACAACGAGTGGACTCACAAAAAGGGGGGGGGGTGTTTAAGTCTGTGTCTAGGCCACAAAATGTATGTGGTTAAAATAGCTTAGCAAGCATAGCAAGAATGTCTTGCCCTAAGTAAGGAAGGAAGCCAAAATTCTCTGCTGAAGGAACTGCTAGTAAAAGAGTCTCATTGAGGAACTCTAACTTAAGATACTGAAAACCTGGGCCAGAGAGATAGCATGGAGGTAAGGCCTTTGCCTTGCATGCAGAAGGACGTGGTTCGAATCCCAGCATCCCATATGGTCCCCCGAGCCAGCCAGGAGCAATTTCTGAGCATAGAGCCAGAAGTAACCCCTGAGCGCTGCCGGGTGTGACCCCCCCCCCAAAAAAAAAAAGATACTGAAAACCTAAAGTCCAAAGAAGCCTTTTTGTTCCACACTCATCCCTAGCTAGCAGATTTACTTGGACTCTTTTATTTGTCAACTTCTTTCTTTCCCTAAGAGTTGCAGACAAAGGACAACTTGCCTGTATGTCTATCTTACACACACACACACACACACACACACACACACACACACACACACACACACACACTTGACTGAAGAGAACTCCAGAATCCACCCCATCTCAGCACAAAAGACAAAATTAGTTAGAAGGAACCTGGGCATTATCCAGTAACTCCCACTAGATTAAAGGAGGAGAAGCAGTGAGTTAGAGAATACTAGGGTGAAATTTAGATTAGAAAGCTATGATAAATTATTATAAAACCTAGAGTTGTGTGCAAAAGAAATAATGGAATGTAGATAATGGACAACAGGAATCCAAAGGCATTTTTTTTTTGAGAAGGAAGATAGTGTATTTGGACAAAACTCAGGATCTACAATGCCATGAAAATCTGAATCAGAAGGGAAGTGTCAAGACTAGGAACAGATATCAGTGGGAAATTTGCATTATTAGGACTGGAAATCAGCAGGAAATTCACAAGCAAACACTAGTGTTAGCAATAGTAAATAAGACAGAGGAAATGGGAAAAATAGAACCAACTCTGAGATTTTGAGTCTGGAAATGACTGGAATACTGAAGGTATTCTAAATAGAAAAAGACACCCAGATTTAGCAAGCAGGTGTTGGGGACAAAATTTTTATTTCAGTCTAGTTAAGTTTGGTAATCTATTCCTTGGTTTCTCTAGAAGGTAAAACCAAAGTTGTTAATGGAAAAATGATATTAGAATCATTATGTAGAAGCATATAGCACAACAATGTAACTTAAAATTTGAACTCTATACCTGCCTTTAAAGAAAATTACAAAGAAATCCAATTGACAACTTCTCTTGAAAATAGGAAGCCCTGGAAACCTTGAATGAGAGATTCTTACTATCCTAGAAGTCTGATGGCTGCCCTCTAAAAGGTACAGGGTCCTGTCTTTGTTATTCATTTCCATGACTTGCCTCATTGTAGGCAATGATTTGAGCACCCTGAAAAAGTAATCCCAAAGGAACTAGTCTATAAATGATTATGTATGTAATTAATATATAACTAATCCCTTTTTTGCCAGAGCATATATGATGGTTCTCAGGGTTTAGTCTGGCTCAGCACTTAGGGGGAATTCCTGGTGGTGATTAAGGACCACTCTTGTCTCTGCATAGTAACCACTTCTGATGGTGCTTAGAGGACCAAAAGTGGGACATGGGGTCAGCTGCATGCAAGGCAAATCCCCTGAACTATAGTTCCACCCTGGCATAACTAAACCCTGTTAAGTCACCAAGAAATCTGGTCAAGTACTTGAATACCTTTTTTCTCAAAACTATGAAATGCTGCTTTAATTGGATAGAAAAGCAAACCCTTTTTTGAGAAAACACAGCTAAACATGAAGAAAGATTATACATAAGTCAACCTACACAGGGTATTCTAAATTTTGTTTACATGACATAACAAAGAAAAATCCCAGGATGTCATTTTTATTCAACCCCCAAATTATAATTTTTTTCCGAAAGCTTTTCACCCAGTAACATGGGCAAAATATGAGCAAGTTTAGGTCTCCAAATACTCCCATTGGTACTTTGTGTGGTATATGTAAATCTTTTTGGAAATGCTTTCCTTTTCCATTAACAGAAACAGTAACACATTGTTCTGTACTAGAGTCAGAATTGTTGAATCTTTGTTTATTAAAATGCAAACTATCATCGAACTTGAATTTCACTTTTGCATATGGCAGGAGACATATGAAAAATATTAATGTACTTATTCCATACTATGCAGCTGTTGGGAACAATAAAGTCATGAAATTTGCTTATACATGGATTGATATTGAGAGAAGTATGCTGAGAAAAATGAGTCAGAGGGAGAGAGACAGACATAGAATAATCACATACATTTATGGGATATAAAAAATATAATATGGTAATTATATCCAGGACAATAGAGACAAGGTCCAGGAAGACCAGTCCATGGTAGAAAGCATGCCACAAGTAGGAAGGGAGTGCAATTAGGGCAGTAATGCACCACAAAGACAATAATAGTATGAATTGATCACTCTGGACAAGAATTGAGGCTGAAAGGAGAGAAATTGATATGCATGATACCCATTTAGTAACAATACTGCAAACTACAGTCTCTAAAAGGAAAAAAAAAGGGAGAGGGAGAGAGAGGGACAGGTGAGGGAGGCAGGGAGAGAGGGAGAGGAGAGCACAGGGGGTAGGGCATTTGCCTTGTACAAAGAAACCCAGGATCAACTCAGGTTCAATCCCCAGCACCTCCTATGGTCCCTGGATCCTGCCAGGAGTGATTTCTGAGAGCTCAGGGGTTACTCCAGAGTGCTGCTGGGTGTGGCCCAACCCCACCAGAAAAAAAAATGAAAAAGAAAAAGAAATGTCTTCCACACAGGCAGGCAAGGGGGGATGGGGAGGGAAACTGGGGATGTTGGTGATGGGAAATGTGCACTGGTGAAGGGTGCTGTACACTGTATGACTGAAAACTCAATCAATAACAATTTTGTAACTGAAAATAAACCCTAAATTAACAATATTATAATGGCAAGGTGAAAGCTGTGACAAGAGTTTGTAGTTGTAACTGTTCTCAACACAGAAATTAATTGTATGTGGCAATGGAGTAACGTTAGTTAATCCTTACTTGTACCAAAGAAGGGCCTGAACGATTGTGATAGCGAAGGGGTAGGGCATTTGCCTTTCACGCGGCTGATCCAGGAAGGATCTCTATTCGATCCCCAGCATCCCTTATGGTCCCCTAAGCCAGGAGCGATTTCTGAATGCATAGCCAAGAGTAACCCCTGAGCGTCACCAGGTGTGCCCCCTCCCCAAAAAACAAAAAACAAAGAAAGGTGTATCAAAGAAATGCATTGCAAGCTTAAACTTAACAAAAAATATACAAGTTATACCTCAATAATGCTGTGAGGGGAATAAAAGACAAAAAAATATGCCAAAGGGAAAAAAAAAAACTGCAGGATAAGAACATACCAAAGGCTTGGCTTAGGTGTATACAACGAACAATAGAGAAGCACTATTTCCAGGGCTTCACTCTGGTAGCTTAATTCTAAATCTAATAAGAAAAGCTGACAGAAAGAAGACAGTTATTTGAAAACAATCAGATAGAATTGCATATCGTGCAATGACAATGCCAGTATCCTGATTGTGATATTATACTAAAGACATTTTCGAAACCTTGGGAAAACCAGATGAAGGATACACAACCTCTATTTACATTATTATTTACAGCTGCTTGTGATCTATAATGATTTCTGAATGAAAAGTTCAAAAGAAATTGAATCTGTGTGGCTGCATAAATTTGGCTGGTGGAGAGAAAAGATGAAATCCATTTCATAACTTTTATTCTACTTAAACTTTACTATCCATAATTTATATTTCTTTCAATTATTTAAAAATTAAATATTTAAATGCATTTGCATTGAAAATATTTGTACAGGTGTTCACTTCAGCAGCACATATACTAAAATTGAAACAGAGAAGATTAGCATGGCCCCTGCACAAGGATGACACGCAAATTCGTGAAGCGTTCCATATTAAAAAAAATATATATTTGTATGGAACAACAAGCTGTAAAAGAGACCATATTTATTCCAAGATTTATTTATCCTTGTAAACTCTGGAACACAAATTTCCTGTATGTTGATTCTAAAGGAGGCCCAGAAAGGACTTTGCTTAAACTTACCTAATCCGGTTCTACTTTTGCTTCAGCCTCCTAGATTTTGTGAGTCTTTTATCTTGCAAAAACTCCCAGATTGCTACTATTATCTATCCTTTCACAACATTCTTCCATCAAAAACATTTCCTGTCTAATAAGATGAACTGACTCCATACTGATCCAACCCAGATGGAAAACCATTGAGTAGAGGAATATAAAAATGGAAGAATCAGACATGCCAGCATATAAAATCACTCCTGCAGTTCAAGAAGATGATCAATAATGTAATCAAATATTCTGGGATTTTAGTAGAATAAAATGTGCTAAAATGCACCACTAAACATAAATCTTGTAAAGCCTTTAGGTTTAACTTCCAGTCTTTAGGTCAAGTACAGAGAGTGCAGGCACAAGTTTACTGTCTTCATATACAACATTAGCCAAACGCAGGATATAACATTCTAGGCATTATTGACTGTAATCTTCAGCAATAAATTGTACAAAGGCATAAAAAAATCCTCCCTCCCTCCCTTCCTTCCGAGGCATAAAAAAAATCCTCTCTCCCTCCTTTCCCTCTCTCTCCCTCCCTCCCTCCCTTCCTTCCTTCCTTCTTTGTTTTTGAGCCACACTCAGCAGTGCTCAGAGATTACTCCTGGCTCTGCTCTCAGAAATTGCCCTGCAGGCTCAGGGGACCATATGGGATTCCGAGAATTGAACCCACAAATGCTGTGCTATCACTCTGGCCCCTAAATTTCATTACTTTTACTTTTGCATGTGGATTTTGTACTATATCCAGCTGCATAGTCAGAAGTCACTACTGGCAGTGTGTGGTGGACCATGAAGGGGGTGGCACAAAACTGAACCTCTGGTATGCAAAGCAAGCACCTAGTCCTCTAAACTAATAATACTCAGGCTATGTTTATTTTAGATCAAAGAAAATTTATGGCACAACAATCTACTGAATCTTGTTGAAACCTGAAACCTGAAACAAACACAACTCTTTACAAAAAATAAACTGAAATATTAAATAATATTAGGGAAATATTATTCAATTCATTGGGTATGATAATAAGATTAAGGTTAAGTAAAACAACATCTTCCTATACCCTCCGGGATGTCTACTGACTGAAATGACAAGATGACATTCTGTGATTTGCTTTAGAATAATTCAGCCAAAAAGGGTGAGGAAACATGCTAAGGAATGCTATGGCTGATATAGCTGGAGTGACGATCAGATTAAAAATAAAAATTAAGGGGCCAGAGAGATAGCATGGAGGTAAGGCATTTGCCTTTCATGCAGAAGGTCAGTGGTTTGAATCCCGGCATCCCATATGGTCCCCTGAGCCTGCCAGGAGTGATTTCTGAGCATAGAGCCATGAGTAACCCCTGCCGGGTGTGACCCAAAAACCAAAAAAAAAAAAAAAAAATTAAACTTAAAAAAGAAATAAAAGCCAATGGAGGTGGGGTGTATTGGGCACACCCAGCAGTGCTCAGGATTTACTCCAGGTTTTGTGCTCTGGGGTCCTCTGGGGACCATATATAGTGCCAGAAATCAGAGACCAATCACTTAAAAGACAAGCAAGTATTAATCCTCCTACCTAAAAGTCAATTTTTGTTTTGTTTACATTTTAAATCATACCCAAAGAAGCTCAGGACTTAGTCCTGGCTCTGTGCTAGGGGATCACTCCTGGTGGGGGGAACCATATGGGATGTTGGAGAACAAACCAAGGTCAGCCATATGCAAGGCAAGCACCCACCCTACTCACTGTACTATAAAGCTCTACCCTGAAGAAGTTAATTTTTAAGGTAAAAAAATAAAAGTAGGGCCCGGAGAGATAGCACAGCGGTGTTTGCCTAGCAAGCAGCCGATCCAGGACCAAAGGTGGTTGGTTCGAATCCCGGTGTCCCATATGGTCTCCCGTGCCTGCCAGGAGCTATTTCTGAGCAGACAGCCAGGAATAACCCCTGAGCACTGCCGGGTGTGGCCCAAAAACCAAAATAAAAAAAAAAATAAAAGTAATCTTGGTTTATTTTAATGTCCCATACAGTGGTGGGAGGACTGTGGGCCACTGAGCTCACTGTAATGGAACAGCCCACAGTGACAGCAAGATTAAACTGACACTTATGTAACATCAAAGGTAAAACCTGGCAAGAGAAGGGAGGAGGAAGCTTCTCCCCTTTTTGTTCCCTTTTCAAAAGTGGCTACCACACAATGTTTATATTTTTCTTTCTTTGAACTGTAATTTAATAGCTAAAGGACATGATGAGTAAACCATGTATTATTTGTATCTCTCTTTAGTCTGAAAGCTCCTCTACAGACTATTTAAAAAGAAGTCCCAAGACAGATTTACATCCTGGTATTTGTCAGGTTTCACAGCTGATTTGTGAGATAGGCAATTTAAAACAAAACTGCATAAAATTGCATGTTGGAAAAGGCTACAATTACTCATCAACAGTTTTTTAGGGTCAGAGAAATAGTACAGTGAGTATGGTTTGCCTTGCATAGTACAGACCTGGGTTTGGTTTAATTCCCAGCACCCCATAGTCACCCAAACCCACTAGGAGTGATCCCTGAGTGCAAAGACAGAAGTAATCCCTGAATATTGCTGAGTGTGACCCCCAAAACAAACCAAATCTTCCCATTTTGGGGGAGGGTCACACCCGGCAGCACTCAGGGGTTACTTCTGGCTCTGTGCTCAGAAATAGCTCCTGGCAGGCTCGGGGGACCTATGAGATGCTGGGAATCAAACCAGGGTCAGCCCTGTATAGGCCGCATGCAAGGCAAACACCCTACCACTGTGCTATCTCTCCGGTCCCAGTCCAATATTTTTAATTAACTTTAAATATTTCTAATTGAGCTGTTATAAACCACTAAATACATCTTCAAGGAGGAAACAACACTGTCTAACAAGTGAAATCAGAGATAAACAGATGGGACTACATTAAACTAAGAAGTTTCTGCATCTCAAAGAAAATAGTGACTAGAATACAAAGGCCACCCACAGAATGGGAGAAACTATTTACACATTACTCATCAGATAAAGGGGATAATATCTAAGATATACAAGGTACTGACAAAACTTAACAAGATTAAAACATTTAACCCCATCAAAAAATGGGGAGAAGAAATGAACAATTTCTCAAAGAAGAAATACAAATGGCTAAACGGCACATGAAAACATGCTCCACATCACTAATCATCAGGAAGATGCAAATCAAAACAACAATGAGGTACCATCTCATGCCACAGAGAATGGAACACATCACAAAGAACAAGAACAATCAGTGCTGGTGGGAATGTGGAGAGAAAGGAGCTCTCATTCACTGCTGGTGGGAATACATCTAGTCCAGCCTTTATAGAAACAGTGTGGAAATTCCTCAAAAACTTGAGCTCTCATATGATCCAGCTATACCACTCTTAGGGATACGCTCTAGAAAAACAAAAATACAATACAAAAATCCCTTCTTAATGTCTATATTCATGCAGCGCTATTTACAATAGGCAGATCTGGAAACAACCAAGATGTCCTTCAATAGATGAATGGCTAAAGAAATTGTGGTACATATGCACAATGGAATATTATGCAGACGTTAGGAGAGATGAAATTTTCTTATACATGGATGGACATGGAAACTTATGCTGAGTGAAATAAGCTACACACACACACACACACACACACACACACACACACAGAATCGTCTCACTCATCTATGGATTTTAAAAAAAATAAAGCTGGGCTCGGAGAGAAAGTACAGCGGCGTTTGCCTTGCAAGCAGCCGATCCAGGACCAAAGGTGGTTGGTTCAAATCCCGGTGTTCCATATGGTCCCCGGTGCCTGCCAGGAGCTATTTCTGAGCAGACAGCCAGGAGTAATCCCTGAGCACTGCCAGGTGTGGCCCTAAAACCAAAAAAAGAAAAAAAAAAGAAAAAGAAAGCTTTTTATTTTTGGTATTTGGGCCACATCCAGTGGTGCTCAGGGGTTACTCCTGGCTATGTGCTCAGAAATCGCTCCTGGCTTGGGGACCATATGGGATGCTGGAGGTGGGGGGGGGCATCAAAACATGATCCATCCTAAGTCAGTCACTTGCAAGTCAAACACCCTATTGCTGTGCCACCACTCCGGCCCTAAAAGACATTGTAATAATGCCCAGAGACAATAGAGATGAGGGCTGGAAAAACTAGCTCATGATATGAAGCTCACCACAAGAGTGGTGAGGGCAGTTAGTGAAATAACTACACTGACAATAATCATAACAATGTCAATGAGTGGGAGAAGTAGAATGCTTGTCTTCAACAGGTTGGGAGGAGAAAGGAAATAGGGGGATATTGGTGATGGAAATGCTGCACTGGTGAAGGGGGGTGTTCTTTTTATGACTGAACTCAACTACAATCATGTTTGTAAATATGGTGCTTAAATAAAGATATTATTTAAGAAAAAAAAAAGAACTGGGACACCCTCCCAAAGAGATAGTCATAGCGGATAAGGGACAAGCACATGGCTGACCCTATTCAATACCTGACACTTCTAGGAGTGATCCCTGAGTCCAAAGTCAAGAGTAGTTCTGAGCACTGCCAGGTGTGGACCCAAAATAAACAAACAAAAATAGTTGAATGTGATTTAAAGGTAAAGTTAGACCAGTGGTTCTCAAATAGTGGGGCACGAGGTTCCATAAAGGGGGGGCGCATTTGACCTCGGCAAACACTGTCATAACAAGCTAAGCCCCGTGTTTATGTCTCTGTAGGTCTCTGGAGCTGAGAGTTGCTGTGTCCTGCTTCAAACCCTGCTTCAAAAAGCTATGCATTGCAAAACATGCTCACTGTAGCCATTACTCCAGACATCACCTCTGATTAAAAAATCAACTCAAATTATTTTATATATTTTTGTTTTGCAGGTTAAAGTTTTTTTAAATAAAGATACTATTTACAGTCGTGTGGGGGGGCGCAAAAAATGTTTCCTTCTTTCTGGGGGGCATGACAGAAAATAATTGAGAAGCACTGAGTTAGGTACACATTATAAGGCTTTTAATGCGGGAGGTGGGGGGGGGGGTTGTGATTCTCAGCAGTGCCAGACCTAGAGAACATTCCTAGTGTTGTTGGAGGAGGACTTGAAGTACCAGGATTAAGCTCAAATACTTATTTGAATGCTTTGCTCTAGCCCTTTGAACTATTTCTTAGGTGCTAAAACTATCTCAATTTTAAAACAGTATCAAAAGCATATGTAGATATGAATAAAAATGCTTAAATATCAAACTCACCCACTATTCTTTGTAATATATAAAGCTACTATACCATCAGCTATATGATACAGATTAGAAGAGTTTTCTGAAATCCAATCTCAAACTGCTGAAACTGCCATTAAAAACTCAGTTCACAATAGCTAAGAATTTATTTCAATGTTTTGCACATTTAAAGGAACTCACATCAAAGGGAGAGAGATGCTAACAACTAAGTCTGAGAGCAAAGTTTAGGTCCAAAAAGAAAACACGGGTGGGGGGAGGGAGGTGTCAATATCTGTTCTCCAAAAGCTGAAATGAATGACTGTATCCGTTAATGTCTGTTGTTTTAGTAGTACAAGAAATGTTCTGAAAACAAACCCTATATGCTTGTGTATACGAGACAACAGCATATTTAGTCTACTCCAATTCCAGCCACTCAGAAAGGAAAACAATAACTTCCTTAAAGAATATGTCCCTCTGATAAGAAATCATAGTCCACTTACAGAAAGATAAATTAAGATTTACCGGTATGGAATAAATTTTGCAGTACTAGAAAGCATTATTTGGATTTAAGAAACTTTCAACTGAATTGCACTTGCTGGGAAACTATTAAAGTGAAATAAACAGTGCAAAAATAACTTTCTTATTAATTATTAGCTAGTTTCTAGAAAAAGGCAGCCGTCTTCAAACTTTTACCCTTCTTAGCTGTTGTTCCAATGACTGGGGGGTGTGGATGGGGCTGTGCAGTCAGACACAGGTCTACAGAGCTCACCAGGGGTACACATCAGGCTATGGTATTTTGCATTTGAGGATGAGTGCTAACTAGCAAGCATACTCCTTTATCTGAATGCTTATATATATGTTCTTGCCAAGGGTCACACTCCTCTCAGTTCTAGTATGTGCATATTCTGGCCTCTTTTTTTTTTTTTTTTTTCTATTTAAAGTCAAACTGGCTGTGTCAACAGAATTTATTTGATAGCCAACTAACAACACAATTTGTAGTTAAGGAACAGTATTCTACAATATCTTGAATGAAACCATTTCCAGAAATACAGTTTAATAAGAATTGTACCCTTCGTTTTCTAATTTTCAAGTTACAGCAGGTCTGAACACAGGAACCATCACCTCTGTGGGGGTGTGAGAAAATGCCTTCCCAAGTCTCAGATCAAGTGAGTTACTGATGACTACAATCTTTTCAACCACAAAGAGGAGCTAGCCAATTATCAGAGTTCTTTGATGGTAAAATGAGCAGATTTCCCAAGGTATTACTAATTTCACTGTCAACTATTATCTCATAAATTGCTCTTCTCCAGTTGTACTTAACTTTCTTACATTGTGTTGCCTAGAAAGAAAGGCAGAAACAAGGGCAGGCGGGTCTATGTTGTAATATGACATAATAAATGAACTAAGATGGAACTTTTGTCTCAGCATGTGAAAACATCTGAAAATAATATGAAAGCAAACACAAAAGGAAAGACTTACAATCCCAAGCCTAATGTTGAAGCCAAGCAGCTCTGAGCCCTGTAAATCCCCTGCACGTGATTGCCAACCACACCAGAGTCAAATGTGTGTAAACATCACAACTAAAAGGTGAGAATACATGTGAGCACTGCAGCTAAAAAATAATGAATAAGGGAACGGAGAGAGATATCTTGGAAGTAGGGCATTTGCCTTGCATGCAGAAGAGACCGTGGTTCAAATCCCGGACACCCTTATGGTCCCCCTGAGCCTGCCAGGAGCTATTTTCTGAGAGTAGAACTAGGAGAGTAATCCCTGAGTACTGCCAGGTGTGACCCAAAAACCAAAATAAAGAATAAAATAAACAAATAAATAAGGTGCAAGGGCAATAGTATTAACATGTGTAGCGCACTTGTCTTGTACACAGTCAACTTGGGTTGGATCCCTGGAACTTGTAAGGTCCTCAGAGCCTTGCCAGAAGTGATCCCTAAGCACAGAGCTAGGAGTATTCCCTCTGTACTGCCAGGTATGGCTCAGAAAAACAAAAATGTGATCAGAAAGCACCAGAGCCCAGAAGTATGACCTCCCCCTGACTCTGGCAAGCACCTGTATGAGGACTACTATTAAGAAGTTGATCCTGGGGCCGGAGAGATAGCATGGAGGTAAGGTGTTTGCTTTCACACAGAAGGACAGTGGTTTGAATCCTGGCATTTGAATCCTGGCATCCCATATGGTCCCCTGTGCCTGCCAGGAGTGATTTCTGAGTGTGGAGCCAGGAGTGACCCCTGAGCGCTGTTGGGTGTGACCCAAAAACAAACAAACAAACAACAACAAAAAGAGAAATTGACCCTGATAAGCCGAGCAACCCTCATGTAGGATCATAGGCAAGCCCCACAATCAAAATATGGTGAGCATCACAACCATGCCTTTGTGTGATGTTCATAATCACTTCAAAAGCAATAGAAGGGAAGAATGGGAAGTTTAAAACATTAAAGTACAAGAAACTACCAAGTGAACATCACCCCAAAGTGAGCCATGTGGACTGCTAAATCCTGAGATTTACAAGGAGTGCTAATAAGAATCCCACCATACCACACGTCAAAAATCCTTGTCTACACTAGTGACAGTTACAGTTAACAGAGGAATCAGTGGACATTATACTGGAGAACTCTTTCCTCAGTGGGCATATCCTGGGGACTACACTAGCCAACTCTCAAGGCTGGTGCTCAAAAGTGCAATTACAGACATCCCCTCTTAGGCCTTCTCAGATTCTAGGTAACATATGGAAGGAACAGATTTTGGTCTTAAAGGTATCGTAATGATTGTGAATTGTACCATGTAAAGCCTGTTTAAAAGAATAGTCTAGTGCCTAAATAAATGGAAATTTTAAAAATGTTTTGAAGCATTTTTAAAATATAAAAAAGAGAACATACATGTCTATTCCCACTGTTGTTATTCAATTAGTGTTTTCTGGGCCTCATAACAAACTGAACTCATTATTTGGAAGACATTTTTATTAATATATTTATTTAAGCACCATTATTACAAACATATGTGTAGTTGGATTTCAGTCATAAAAAGTACACCCCTCCTTCACCAGTACAACATTCCCATCATCACCAATGGTCCCCATCTCCCTCCTCCTTCACCCCCTGCCTGTCTTCAAGACAGGCATTCTATTTCACTCACTACCATTATAATGATAGTTGCTGGTGTAGTTATTTCTTTAACTGCACTTACCAATATTTGTGGTAAGCTTCATATCATGGGCTGGTCTTTTTAACCCTCATCTCTACTATCTCTGGATATTATTACCATATTGTGTTTTATTTTTTCTTAAATCCTACAGATGAGTTAAACTAATATCTCTCTCTCTCTCTCTCTCTCTCTCTAACTCATCTCACTTAGCATAATAGTTTCCATGTCCATCCATGTATAGGAAAATTTCATGACTTAATTTTTCCTGACAGCTGCATAGTATTCCATTGTGTATATGTTCCAGTTTCTTAAGCCACTCATCTGTTGTCAGGCATCTGGGTTGTTTCCAGATTTTGGCTACTGTAAAACAGAGCTAGCTACAATGAACATAGGCCATAACATTGCCAAATAAAGGCATCTTCAAAGGGAGGAAACAACACTGTCCAAACAAGTGAAGCAGAGATAAACAAATGGGACTACATTAAACTTGAGAAGCTTTTGCACCTCAAAGGAAATAGTGACTAGGATACAAAGGCCACCCACAGAATGGAGAAGAAACTATTCACCAATACCCATCAGATAAGGGGCAAATATCTAATATATACAAGGTACTGACAAAACTTAACAAGAAATAAATCGGTCATCAAAAAATGGGGAGAAGAAATGAATAGACACTTCCTCAAAGAAATACTAATAGCCAAAAGGCACATAAAAAAAATGCTTCACATCACTAATTATCAGGGAGATGTAAACCAAAACAACGAAGAGGCACCATTTTACGCCACAGAGATTGATACACATCACAAAGAACAAGAACAATGGGAGACATTTCTTAATTTCTAGTGGTAAATTATAAAAAAAAAATACTGGTTGAACAGTTAAGAACATAAAGCTAAGGGTAATAACTGTATATCTGTTGAAGCAGAGAAAAGTGGCTGCTGACATTCATGAACAATGTCAGCATATTTCTTCAGTGGCCAAACGGTAGGTACTGTGAAGGTGAAAGTAAAATGAGTTTCCTTTAGAGATATTTTATTTCCTACAATCAATTTCATCTTAAAAAATACACACTCTCCAATATTCAAATAAAGTGTAATTGGGTGACTGACTTTCTCTTGGTGTCAAAAAAAAAATCCAATATTACCAGGAATAGAGAGAATTTTTCTGAATTTCAAAAGTTAAAACTGCAAATATTTTGTACTCACACATATACCTCTGTTTAGACAATAGATATATTTCTAAAAAAAAAATCAACAAGAGGGCCTGGATAGCACAGTGGTAGGGTGTTTGTCTTGCACGTGGCTGACCCAGGACCGACCTGGACTCAATTCCTGGCATCCCATATGGTCCACGACCCTGCAAAAGAGCAATTTCTGAGTGCAGAGTTAGGAGTAATCCCTGAGCACAGCCGGTGTGACCCAAAAACAAACAAACAAACAAACAAACAAAAAATCAATGAGAGGCCAGGGTGATAGTACAGCAGGTAAGGCACTTGTCTTGCACACGCCAACCTTGGTTCAATCCCTAGAAGCGCATATGGCCCCTTAGCCCTGCCAGGAGTGATCTGGAGTGCAGAGCCAAGAGTAAGCCCTGAGCACCACCAGGGATGGTCCTAAAACAAAATATAAGAAAATATATTGCATAGTATCTATCACCTGCCTGGAAACTTGTATTTTTCCAAAGACTTCTTTTTTGGTTTTTGGGTTACAACCAACAGCGCTCAGGGGTTTCTCCTGGCTCCAACGCTCAGAAATCGCTCCTGGCAGGCTCGGGGGACCATATGGGATAGCGGTATTTTGAACCACCATCCTTCTGCATGCCAAGGCAAACGCCTTACATCCATGCTACCTCTCTGGCTCCGACTTCTTTTTTGGAGGTTGGGGAACACACCTGGTGCTTTGAGCTTACTCCTGGCTCTGTGTTGAGGGACCATTTCTGATAGCTATAGGGAACCATATAGAATGCTGAGGATGCAAGCTGGGTTGGCTACATGTGAGGCAAAGACCCTACCCGTGCACTCTGGCTCGTTACAAAATCTTTTTTCTTTGGGGCCGGAGAGATAGCACAGCGGTAGGACATTTGCCTTGCCTGCAGCCAATCGAACATTGGTTCTAATCCCAGCATCCCCTATGGTCCCCCAAGCCTGCCAGGAGCAATTTCTGAGCACAAAGCCAGGAGTAACCCCTGAGTCACCGGGTATCCCCAATAAAACACCACCACCACCACCACCAACAACAACAACATAACCTTTTTTTTAAAATTTGATTTCCATTAGGTGAGAGGTTCCCTTAATGATTAAGGACATGAGAACCATCCTACAGGCTTTTGCATCCCATAAGACACACCACTCAGAAGTAATCAGTCCAATTTAGGATGAAAGCTGTGTCAGGGAAAACTGGACTAGCTTTTCTTTCTTCCCCTTTCTTCATTATGCCCAGTGGTACTCAGGGATTACTCTTAGTTATGTGTTCAGGGAGTTCTCCTGGCAGTGCTCAGTGGATGATGTGTAGTACTAGGGAGAGAACTGGGTTAGACACATGTAAGTCAGGTGCCTTAACTTCTGTACTATCTTTCCAGCCCATACCCAGATTTTCTTGGAAAGTATATGTGGGTCTGAGTGTCAGCAATAGATTCAAAGTGACTTATGAGACTGTAATATAAGGAACCTTTTAGGATCCTTATTTTATAAACCAAGGGTTACAAAGTCATGCTTAGGTAAACTAGGGGAAATTGAAATATGGTATCAGCATTAGATTATGTTAAAAATCACTATAATATGTTTGGATGCACTCATAGCATTGTAGCTATATCAGAAAATGTTTATAGGTAGAAATGTATTTAGGAAGAAATGCCATGTAAGTCTTTAATATATTTAAGTATGTTGTACATATTTTACATGTATATAAAAACATTGCGTAGAACATGATTTTAATAACATAGCACCCGTAATTGCAAAGAAATATAAATTTTAAAAGCTTGGGTTGGGGGAAATTTTCCTACTCAAAGGGCAATAGGATCTCACAAGTTTTAAGATCATTGAGAATTATAGACTTGCCAAAGTGGACAAGTCTCTAGGGGCAAAGACTGAACAAAATGAAAGCAAATCCACACAAATCTTTAAATAAGCAGAGACCATTTCAAATTCCTTGATGTGGGAATATTTTTCCTTTTGTCTGTGGTGTGAAAACAATTCAATATACAGATCTCATATTCCTGTGGACCCACAGACTAGTGAGTCTCTAGTTACTTCTTTGGGGCTGAAATCAACCCAAACAGTTTGAGTAAATTGGGTCTTTTGTGGAAAAACAAGAAAAAGATAAAATCCTTCTTGACCATCTAAAACTTAAGTGAAGACACAGAGATGTTTGTCTACTTTCCCTGCTGGAAGCTGCTTTATGTATTTATAATCAAACTTTGTAACTTTTTAATAATGATTATCAGAAATCACTATGAATTTAAGTTTGGATTTTCCCCTTTAGTCTACAGTGTGGCAGGTCCTCAAAGAAAGATATTTTATGCAGCATTTTTTTTCATTGTCATAAGTAATGAGAAATTGATTCAGAGATAGAGCAATTGTCTATGCAGTTTGCTATTTTTTGTCATCTCTGTAAGATTTCTCTCGGCAGGTTCTTACGTTTCCCTTATAGATCCCAAACAGGTACACATGATAGATTTAATGACATTTCTAAATCATGTGTGGTATGAGTGACCGTGTATAGATGTGGAGTGGGTTGAGGGTGGGAATGAGGTTACCCTGTCTTAATCTGCTGCAATAGTCTCCCTGCCACCAGAGACCCTGAACAGGAATATGGTGTGCTGGGAAATAAACAGACAACAAAAGCATTGTTTATTTTTTTTAAACTTTTATTTATTGATTGATTGATTTTTGAACCCCACACCTCAGCAGTGCTCAGGGATCACCTCCTGGCTCTGCACTCAGAAATTGCTCCTGGCAGGCTGGGGGACCATATGGGATAGCAGAAATTGAAGTGGGTCCATTCCAGGTTGGCCCAGATACAAGGCAAATACTCTACTGCTGTGCTATCTCTCTGGCCCCCAGCGCTGTTTAATATTATAAAAATGAAGGCTTTTTATCTAGAGTGTTAGTTATGTTTTTATGAGAATAAATATATTGTATGAATTTAAGTCTATATCAATTAGCACTGAGGTCCTCAAACTTACTTAGCTTACCAACCCTTTTCCGAAAAAAAAGTCATTTAGCACCCCTCCCAACTCCCCAAAAATCTACCTTCTTGAAGAAAACAGACAGAAAGTACCACCCAGTTGCAATCCAAGGCTATTTTAGTTTCTCTAAATTATCCCAGAATCATTCATAAGGGGTGGTATCACAAAATTTAGAAAAAAGTGCTATCATTATTCAATATTTTATTTAAAGTTTTGAAATGTCTAAGAACTTATTTAGTGAGAAATTACGTATACCATAAGTCATTTGCAACACAAGCTTCAGGCAGAGCCATCAAAAACTTAATCAGAAAATGGACCGAAGTAGTACTAATTTCTAAGAATTTCAGTAGAAGTGTACATGTGTGTGTCCACATGTGTGCACATGTACATACACATGCATCTCCATGTTTATGCCAAGATTTTTCATTGTTCTTTGTGTGAGTTCTTCCTAGCAGGATTATGATACACTAATACAATGTTATTTTGATATTCTTTCTTTTCCAAAAATTTTTCTGCCTTCCTTATAAGCATTAGGAAAATCTTTGGGAAAGTAAGGGAGAAAAGCCCATACGAAGAAAAATGAATTAGTTTTAAAAAAAAGTCTGTATAGCTTTATATTTTTAATACACATGTCTCCTAAGATATCCATGACCATGTATGCAGCTTAAAAAAAACAGTTATTATTACCCTTCACAGTTTTTCTTTCAAACTATGCTGTCTCAGATAATCTGAAGCTTATATATCTGCTAGGTACCAAACCAGATGCTGAATTAAAAGATTCAATTCATTTCTGCCATTTTGAATTTTGGACTCCATCTTTCTCTCAACACAATCACCCCCTTCCCCACATCTCTGCTAAAAATATAAAATAAAATAGAAAAATCAAAACCCCTCTTATTCCTTCAATTTCCACTAAAAGGCAAGTTTGGCAATTGATTCTGGATTTAGCCACACTAGGGGACAGAATTTTATTCTCCATATCATGTTAAAAATCACTATGTATTTTCCTCCATTAATTAAGTCTTTCTACCATCAACCCATCTTCAAGGCAAATAGTTTGCTTATACAAAAAGCAAAAAACAAACATCTAAAAAGATGACATCAACATAAGTTTTTGGTATTGCAAGGAAAAAATTCTTCATGAAAATATATATGAAAATCTAGTAGTGTAGGTTTTATTTATTTATTTTTGGCTTTAAAACACCAGATTTTCTAATAGATCAGACTTAGTTTCCTCTATTTTAAACCAGTATTTTTCAGGATTTTCATTTATAATTAACAGCTGGGTCAGACATATAATCTTATTCCCTTACCTTGAACAAGTTTGAATCCCCAAATAAAGTCAGCTTTGTTTTCAACAGAAGGGCAAACCTATGTTTTCTCTGCTTCCCCATCCTTGCTTAGCTCTCACCTCCCACTGATTGAATATCCCTGAAGCACAGGACGATGATCAAACAAAGCATAAAACTTCTTAAATCACAAAACTTACATTATGGTAAATTTGAGAAGAAAATTAAATAAAGGCATACACTATACATTTGTTGGAAAATGGGAATGAAAAGAGGGATGATGGGGGAATTCTGGGGGAAGATGAGAGTGTGCAGGGAGGCTGGGACATCTCACCTGAACAAAGACAAAGGAGGAAGTATCCACAGGACATCTGGGGGTAAGACTGATCCAGGCAAAGGGAACAAGTTCATGCAACAAATCCGAGGTAGAAAGTTGCCTGACTATTACCTCTGAGCAACAAAGCAAGAAAGCCAAAGGCTGGGAATGGGAAGAAGTACGGTATGGAATGAGGTCTGTAGGTGACAGAAATGGGGAAAAAAGCTGCCATGTTTGTAAAACTGAAGTAATACTGTAAAATAAAACAGTAATGGAGTATAAGATAGTTTGCACTCATTGAGTCCTTATTCTGTGCCAAATGAAACTCCCAGACAAGTTATGCATATTATCTCCTTTAAATGTAATAAAAGTCTTGAGAGTTGGTTCAAAAAGTGCACATATATTCCTGAGTCCAATACCCCTGTACCACATGAATCCCCAGAGATGCAGAAATACCAAGCACTAAGTTGGGAGTAGCGCCTGAGCATCACTAAGTGTGACACCAAACCAAAAGCCAAAAACCAAAAAAGCAAAGCAAGAGTGTTTTAATATGCACTAAGTTGACTTAGAACATACTTACAAGAAGTCCAAAACTTTACAGAACACATTTCCTCCTCATGCCACTACCCATCTTAATATGAATTTTAAAAAACTCCTATTTAACCTTTCTATGCATCTTAAAATAAATATTTCTTACAAATGTTGGTTTGAATATCTTGCTTTCAAAACATGGACTCAATCTGCTGAGCTATATAATCTATTGTTGCTGCCTCTCAATAAGATTTTCAAGAATAAAGGATTCAATTTATGAGATGGAATGTTAATACAGTTTGGGACAGTAATGAAAGCTTAAACAGCATCCTTTGATAGGCTCAGTAATCCTCTGACATAACTTCCTTTTGTTCTGAATATTTGTGAGCGCACAAATTATGTCTACAAGAACCTAAATGATTCAGCACCTCTTGCTGCTCTATCAGCACTACTCCATTCTTCTATTGTACTTGATAAATGAAACTAGTGAAAACAATCTGTGCCATTATTAACATCTGTGCCATTTACAATACCCATAAGGACAACTCAAGTTGCTACTCAGGAGAAGATGGAATCAGGATTGGGCAAGTCAAAGGTAAGAACTGGGATGACACAGGTAAGAACTGGGGTGTCAAAGAAGCCAGAATATACTTGTACTTACTTTTCAGAAGTGACTCATTCAAAATCCTAGGGTTCAGCTTTCAAATAAAAGAGAGAACATAGGAACTAACTTTTCAATTGTAACAAGTTAAAGTTGGAGATAGTTTATAGAGCAACTTTTTCTTGGGGGGGGGGGGGAGCACACCTGATAGTGAGCAGGAGTTACTCCTGGCTCTGCCCTCAGAAATCACTCCTGGAAGGCTCCGGAGACCATTGGCATGCTGGGGATTGAACCTGGTTATATCCCAGGTCAGTTTCATGTAAGGCAAATACCTTTACCGATACGCTATCACTCCAGGCCCTAGAGCAACTTTTAAGTAACCAATATGTGTACTTATTTTCATTTTTTACTCACAGTTAAATTATAAAAAAATTTTCTTAATTCTTTTTTTTTTTTGGGGGGGGGGGTTTGGGCCACACCCGGTAACGCTCAGGGGTTACTCCTGGCTATGTGCTCAGAAGTTGCTCCTAGCTTGGGGGACCATATGGGACACCGGGGGATCGAACCACGGTCCATCCAAGGCTAGCGCAGGCAAGGCAGGCACCTTACCTTCAGCGCCACCGCCCGGCCCTAATTTCTTAATTCTTGTTCCCAATTATTTTGAAGAAAGAAAAAAGAATTTTAGGAGTATAAAATAATCACATGAATTAAGGATATTTTAGTCTATACAAAATTTATAAACAAGGTAATAAGACTGGATTTATTCAAGCCTATAGATTAATATCATTTAAATCAACACAAATGATCAACTTATATATGATCTTATTATAAGATCAAAAATCATGTGAAACAATCTATTAAGATCAGGGCATAAATGGGAGTAGAAATCAACCCAAATATTATTTTTAAAGTAATAGTTTTGGGGCCGGAGAGATGGCATAGAGGTAGGGCATTTGCCTTGCATACAGAAGGACGTTGGTTCGAATCCCAGCATTCCACGTGGTCCCCAAAATGTGTCAGGAGCGTAGAGTCAGGAAAAACTCCTGATCACTAGTGGGTGTGACCCAAAAACCAAAAATAAATAAATAAATAAAGTAATAGTCTGGTAGGTTATGAAACAGGAGATATGGACACCTTAAAATATATAAATAAATTAATTAAAAGCTCCACATAGACAAACAGCAGCCCTATAAAGGAGCCAATAGTTTCAAGTGACATTCAAAGGTAATAGTTCTGGTAGGTTATGAAATAGGAGATATGGACACTTTAAAATACATAAATAAATTAAGCAAAGGTATCACATGACAAACAGCAGTCCTATGAAGGAGCCAATAGTCACAAGTGACATCAAAATCTGAAAGTTAAACTAAATCTAAGCTATCATGATTTCTTAGAGAGCCACTCCAGGAAACCATTCATTTACCATGTAGACACCTGAACTACATTTGGAAATACAGCGCCAGCTTATTTTAGTGCAGTGCTTCTCAAATAGTGGGACGCTCCGCAAAGGGGTGCGCGAGACTCCGTAAAGGGGGGCGCGCGTTTGACCTCGGCAAGCACTACAACTAACAAACTAAGCCCCATGCTTATGTCTCTGTATGTCTCTGGAGCTGAGAGTTGCTGTGTCCTGCTTCAAACCCCGTTTCGAAAAGCTATGCTTTGCAAACATGCTCATTGTAGCCATTAATCCAGGCATCGCCTCTGATTAAAAATCAGCTCAAATTATTTTATATGTTTTTGTTTTGCAGGTTAAAGATTTTTAAAAATAAAGATACTATTTGCAGTCGTGCGGGGGAGCGCAAAAATGTTTTCTTCTTCTTAGGGGGGCATGACAGAAAATAATTGAGAAGCACTGGTTTAGTGCAAGGCTAGTTACAGATGTGCCGTATAAGCAGAACATCTTCCTAGAGTGAGTTATTTTGGGGGGGGGGTAGCACCAGGCAGCGCTCAGGGGTTACTCCTGGCAGGCTCGGGGGATCATATGGGATGCCGAGATTCAAACCACAGTACTTCTGTGTGCAAGGCAAACACCCTACCTCCATGCTATCCTCACGATGTAATTGCTACATATTTGATGAAAAGGCATGGGGTTGGTTTGTTTGTTTTGCATGTGCCCCTCTACTTCTTGCATGTGCTCTGCTACGTTGTTTTACATAAACTTCAGGAAATGCTGCCAAAAGCCTTAAATGTCAAAACCTTCGTGTGAAAATGCAGGGTTCCGTGATAAATTTACACTTGGTGTAGTTTTGACTCTTGACTAGGCTTGAGCTTTGATTAGACTCTTGATTTTCTGATTAGAAAACATAAAATGGGAGGAAGAGCTCTCAAATACTCTTAAGGGGAGTACGGAGGAGGGAAGGAGTGAGAAGGGGGTGAGAGAGAGGAGAATAGGAGAGGAGAGAGAAGGAGAGAGAGAAGGAGAGAGAGAAAGAGAGAGAAGGAGAGAGAGAGAGAAAGAGAGAGAGAGAGAGGAGAGAGAGAGAGAGAGAGAGAGAGAGAGAGAGGAGAGAGAGAGAGAGGAGAGAGATGAGAGAGAGAGAGAGAGAGAGAGAGAGAGAGAGAGAGAGAGAGAGAGAGAGAGAGAAACAAGTTCAAGTAGTAGCCAGCAGCATGGCCGGGAGTTAAGTCGCTCAGACACCCCAGAAAAGAACCGAGTCACCGGGTTCCAACCCGGGGCGCCGAGCAGCACCGACCGGCTTCGAGAAGCCGCACTCTTGCCCATTGCAGCCCCGGGAGCCGCGGAGCCGGGAGGGCCGGGCCCTGCCAGTGCGTAGCGCTGGATCCAAAGGAGGCTGCAAGAGAAGCTTCCCCCCAAGTCTCCCCAGGACCCCCTGCAGCCCAGGCGAGACCCCAGAGCCGAGGCACCGCGCGTTGGGCCAGCTCAATTAAGAAGCCTGCGACCTGGGAACTGGAGCGAGGTGGGCTGAGCGAGGGGAGGCGCCAAGCTCCCTCTCCGGCTCGGGGGGCCGGAAGGAAAGTTTGGGGGTCGGTTCGCAACGTCGCCCCGGCCGTGCAGAGAGCCGCCCGGAGCCGGGCTCACCGACACCAAGCAGAACTTCCTCCCGCGCGCGTCGTCCCCAGGCCCGGCCCGCCGCGCGCCGCCCGCCTTCGCGCCGCACTCACTCACTCACTCACTCACTCACTCACTCACTCACCCGGCTCCTCGGCGCGCGGCTGCAGCGGGGCGGACACGGCGAGCAGCAGGGCCAGGAGGCCGCGCCGGGCAGCCCCGTCGGGAGCGTGTCCACCGTGCGCGCGGGCCACCATGGCCCTCCCTTCCCGGCGCCAACCTGGCAGCCGGCTCCGCGCCGCCACGGCCCGGCCCCGGGCACAACCTACGCGGCGCAACGCGGCCCCGGGACTGGGCGCTCGCTCCCACGGCGCCGGGCACCGAAGCCCATTGGGGCGGCCCCGGGGCGGCTCCCGCCCCGCCCCGCCCAGCCCCGCGCCCGGCCCAGAGGAGGAAACGGCGCTCCCGGGCCGGCTGCAGGCGGAGAGGTACCTGGCGCCCTCTGCTCGCCGTGCTTGGCCTCCCCCCGCCTGTCCCCTTGCACTTGAACGTCGAGCACCCGGGGACACAGCCCTGGGATCTTCTTCGAGTCGCCTCGTGTCCAGACCTCTCTAGGACCTTCCCTGGAGAGTTCCAGAGCGCGGTTAGGTAGGTGTCTCCCCGGGAGAGACAACGCATTTGTTGGCGACCCCAGTAAAGTGGACATGCCAGAGACAGTATCACTGGACACTCGAAATATTGAGAAGACAGGGCGAGGTGGCGACATGAAAGTCCAATTCAAGCCCACGCATTCATTATTTCATACTTTCATGCTGGGAACAGGGGTGGAGGGGGGACAACATTGGTGGTGGGAATGCCCCTGATTCAATGTCACTATGTACCTAAAATATTACTGTGAAAGATGTGTAATCCACTTTGGTCAAAATAAAAATTATTAATAATAAAAAAATTAAAGGGATGAAGCCTCAGCAGCGTGCCTGCCAGACACCTGTGCGTACAGCCCAGGACAGCCCGCTGAAGGGGAAAGTCATCAAAATCTGTGAAAAAGGCTCCTTTGGGAAGATGGAGTTAGCTGGCAGTGAGGAAAGTGCAGGGCACAACTCTGGAGGAAAGGCCTGTCTTGAAAAGGGACAGGATTGCAGAGTGAGGGGAACTCCAAAAAGTGAGGGAAGGGGTTCAAGAGTCAGAAGAATAGATACACTATTCAGGGGAACTGAGCTAACCTGAGTCTTACAAAGGGCCAGGATGACTGGAACATGAAGATGAAAGTGGGACAATGGACGTGGATCATCTGGATGGCCCACCTGGAAGGCCTGCAAAGTTCGTTTACATTAATCATCAATGCATTTAGCAGTCACTAAAGATTCTGACAGCAAAAGCAACACTCTGATTCTTAGGGAATATGGAGAGAAGCTTGAGGGGAGGACAGGCTAGAAGAGTGGAGGATTACAACCTAGTAGTTGAATGGGGTGAAAAGCAGAGGAAATGATCCAGGAAGATAAAATACAGTATTAATTGGGACTCTTTTTTGTTTATACATTTAAACTATATATATATATATATATATATATATTTGTTTGTTTTGTTTTGTTTTGTTTAGGACCACACAGACTGTAGTAAGGGCTAACTTGTGACTGGAGTTCTAGGATCACTCCTGGTGGAGCTCAGGGGATCATTTGTGGTGCCAATGGCTGAACCCAGATTGGTATGCAAGGCAAGTGCCCCTTTCACTGTACTATCTCTCTGGCTGGCCCTCCTTAGGAGGATCCCATGTCTATAGTCAGTTCTATTCCTTTGCTACTTCCTTTGCTGGCTGCTATAACCTTCACACTTGTCCTGCATATTTCCTGTGTAAAACCTGCTACAGTCACGCCTACAGGCAGAGAGGAAGCAACAATCCCTCTAAGATCCAATATTGGCTTCTCACTCTTTGAATACTCCAGAGACACTTTTCATTTATGAATTCCACTCTCCCACTACATTTAAAAAAAAAAAAAAAAACTAAATTAGAACACTGTTGGGGCTGGAAATAGAGTAAAGTGAGTAAGTCGCTTCCCTGCATGCAGAGTCAGGAATGACTCTGGGTGTGACTCAAAAGCTAAAACAAACAGAAAAAAAAAACATTGTTGAAAATTCAAATAAAATGGATCCTCATTGAAGCTTTGCTTTCTGAGCAGAACCTAGAAAAATGAACTTGGGCTTTATAAATTACACTGATTCAAGACTGCATCCAGGATCAGCCACTGACTGGATTTCATTCTAGCTGGGCCCCAGTTCTGTGGGAAGTAAAATCTTTAAATTTCTTGGTTACCAAGAGGTTAAAATCTAACAGTTAAGAGTAGGTTGGTATTTTTTAAACAAAATTCATATTGTACTGAAAATAATTCACAGCTATGAGAGTATTGGATTGTGTTCACGAAAAAGTAAAAGGTAATTTGATCAATACTCAGAAGTATTTCCTCACTTCAAATTTCCATGTTTTTTTTCTTTCTTTCTTTCTTTCTTTCTTTCTTTCTTTCTTTCTTTCTTTCTTTCTTTCTTTCTTTCTTTCTTTCTTTCTTTCTTTCTTTCTTTCTTTCTTTCTTTCTTTCTTTCTTTCTTTTCTTTCTTTCTCTTTCTTTCTTTCTTTCTTTCTTTCTTTCTTTCTTTCTTTCTTTCTTTCTTTCTTTCTTTCTTTCTTTCTTTCTTTCTTTCTTTCTTTCTTTCTTTCTTTCTTTCTTTCTTTCTCTTTCTTTCTTTTTTTTTTAAACTCAGAGAAGGTGATTTTGGATAGCTGCTACTGGCCTCTAACAGGTGTAGCTCAGTGAACTATGAACGGAGACAAAGGGAGCATTGTGGAGCAGGGAGGAATTCTCAGGGTGAGACAGGTGGGTTCCAGCCACCTCTCCATCTCAGGTGATGCCTTGATAGGAATGAAATAACCTATTTGATGCCAGAATTCTGAGCTATAGCTGAAGAGAGAATTAGGATTTGGTAGCAATGAAAAAAACAAAGGCCAGCTATGCCCTATATTTTCGTTATGCCTTACATTTCTTTAAAAATAAGAGGCAATTTCTTTTTCCTTTTTCCTTTTTTTTTGTAAAGGGTGATAGAGGCCGGAGAGATAGAATGGAGGTAGGGCATTTGCCTTTCATGCAGAAGGTCATTGGTTCTAATCCCGACAACCCATATGGTCCCAGAGCCTGCCAGGAGCGATTTCTGAGCCTGGAGCCAAATAACCCCTGAGCACTGCCAGGTGTGACCCAAAAACCAAAAAAAAAAAGGGGGGGGGATGAAAACAGTATCAGTTATATTCTTTTATGTAATGGGTAAATAGGCCACTTTGAATCAAATACTCAACCATGTAAATGTATATATTAAGCATGTCTTTCTATTAAAAGTTTTTTAAATTTAAACCATTGTAATTTGTCTTCTTATTCTTAAAAAGATATCACTTTGGGGGTTGGAGAGATAGTAAGTGAGTAGGGAACTTGGCTTACACAACTATTCCAGGTTTAATTTCTGGTACTCTGTATGATTTATCTCATGCTGCCAGGTCTGTTCCCTAAACTTTAAGCCAGGAATATGCCCTGAGTACTGCTAGATTTATGAAGGAAGAAAGGAAAGAGGGAATGGAGGAAGATAAAGGAGAGAGAAAGGGAAAGAGAGAAAAAATGGAAGGAAGAGAAAATAGAAAGAAAGGGAAGAAGAAAGATTGCACTTTTATTTTTTTTAAATGCATTTGTATGAATATTCTACAGTTCTGAGATTCATTAAAATATTGGGCCTGATTGAAACTGGGATCAGAGTGAAACTACATGGGCAGATGACTTACCTTATGAGTGGCTAAGCTTCTAACTCTGGTATGATATATGGTCCCCTGAGCCTGCCAGAAGTGGTTCCTGAGTACAGAGCAAGGAGTAACCCCCTAAGCACTGCTAAATGTGGCCCAAAAATTTAAAGGAAAAAAAACAACGGGGCTGGGAGATGACTTAAAGGGTTGAACACATGATTTGTGTGCTAGAGCCCTGGCACCACATGGTTCCTGGACTATTTCTCCAGCATAAAGTTGGGAGTAGCCTCTGAACACTGCAGCATATGACCCCCCAAACAAAAGCAAAACAAAACTTTATAAATTTTTACAACCGCACACTAAGATGAAATAACTGTTTATCAAATAGAACATCTTTAGGAAAGGTTTGTTCACACTACCTCACACATAATCTCTCTCTCTCCTCTTCTCATTTAGTTCATCTATATTTTGCATATATTATTATAGTTTGTACTTGTATTTGCTAACTTATCTTTAAAAATGGAAAATATGGGGTCAGAGAGATAGCACAGCCTGCCAGGAGTGATTTTGAGCACAGAGCCAGGAGTAACCTCTGAGTGCAGCCAGTGTAACCAAAAATATATATATATAAATAAAAGGAAAATATCTGGTCAAAGATGCATATTTTTCATGCAAAGATATGTGTTCTAACTTACATAAGATAGAATTTATTCAGAACTGCAAATCTACTATGATAGTAGATTGTGGTTCATTTTCACAACCTAATGGATTTTTTTCCATAACATTTAGTAATTCTGCTTGTGACTATGAAGGTCATCTGAGATATAAATTTGAAATCTCTAAAGGTTCCTATTTCCTGATGTTCTCCCATCTAAGCCTACTTCAGTAAATATTTCTAAAGCATTCCCTATATGTGAAACAATGTGGAGACACAATAAAAATAAATAGCCCTACTTCTCTTCTTCAATCATGAACTAATGATAGGAATTCAAGAATTACTTATACAGGTTTATAATTACAATGAAAGAAGAGTTTTAGGGTGCTCTAGAATCAGAGAGGAAATACCTATAATACATTTCAAAAGCCAGGGAGGATGTGGGAGTGTTAAAGATAGTAATTAGAAGAAAAATAAATGTTTATCAGATTAGAATAGCATGTGAGAAAACACAAAAATAAAGAGCAGAGGATGATTATAAGGAATTACAGTAATTCAGCAGGGTTGGAAGATTGAACTTGAGACTGCCTGCTTGAAGATAGAGTGGAAGGCAGAAGTAGATCTGGACAAGAAGGGCCATAAAAAACAGGCAGGGCAGAGGAATGTCCACCTCACATTTTAGGAAGCCCATACTTATGAAGGCCGAGAAATGAGTTAACTTCAAAAGATGAGTTCAAGATTTTGGTTACATTCCAAAATCAAAATTTTTGGTTACGTTCTAGAAGAGATGGTGCCTGTGCCACTTGTACTCTCACCTGTAGCACTTAAACCACCTAGTATCTTGCTAGAAATTCAGATCCTTTTCCCTGCTTATGACTTCTGAATTATTACAATTTCTCTATATCAGGCAGATAAGAAATGTGGTTAAAAGTAGAAACATCATACAAAGGCCAAAAGGCCAAGGTAGAAGAGGTGAGTAAAAACCAGCTATCAGGGATGCCAGGCAGAGAGGTGATGCCTTTGTGAAGGCATCTGCTCTGCTATGGGATTGGTGACTGGGAAAATCTAAGAGGACCTGTTGGCTTTATGTGTTTCTCTATTCTGGTTTCTTGAAGCTCTCCTCAGAGGGATAGGAAGGGGTCAGAAAAACTGTCCCTTGGAGGCCTCAGAAGATCAAGGCCGCTCCACTTTGCTTTGTAGCTGAGTGCTTCTTTCTAACTAATGAACCCCACCACAACATGCAGAAAAAAATCCCACTACAAGCTTGACAATGGGGAAAACTCATAGGCAAACACCATGCGCAGAGAATGAAGATAGCAGCTCTGATGATCCAAAAAATACCAACTATCTGATTAACCTCTCAGATAAGGAGTTTAGAATAGATATATGGAAGATCCTCATGAAAATCAAAGAAAACATAGCTCTAGCTGAACAGAACACAAAGACAGAAATCAAAAAAACTAAAACTGGAGGGAGGGACTACAGCGCATGAAAACTGGCAACACTTTGCAAAAGCCGGCTCCCTGTGTGTGACACCAGGCGGGGAAAATTCATGAAAGTACACTGGCCCAGTGGGGCCCAACTGTGAAAAACTGTGAGTTTGACCTGTCTATGTCTGTCTACTGTCCTCTTGCGTGAAACTCTTGCGAGTGGGGCAAAAAGAGGCTCCAGCGGACCATGGCCGCTCTGCTTTGCTACTTGGCCGTGCACTCTTTCTAAGGAAAGAACACCATTGCAACAAGAAGGAAAAATTACACTAAGAACGGTGCTATATCACAGAAGCAAACATTTCTCTCTGGACTGTCTTCTCTGTTGCATGCTCGGGCCTAAGATTTGACCCAGTGTGAGGCTTCATCCACGGAGGACTCCCCTCCCTTAGAGGCAAGTCAGCCCATCCAGAAAGGGAGGAGCCAGAGGAGTGTGCTGCCTGCATCATATAGACAATGAATACCACCACAACACGTAGAAAAACCCACAATACAAGTGTGACAATGGGGAAACAACGCAGGCCAGCATCAGACATAGAGAATGAAGATGACAATTCTGAGGACCAGATAATGACCAACCAACTAATCAACCTCTCAGATAAGTACTTTAGACTAGCAATATGAAAGATGCTCAAAGACCTCCAAAAACCATGGATCGAGTTGAACAGAACACTAATAAGAACCAAGAAAATATGAAGACAGAAATCACAAAACTCCAAACTGAAATAACATGTCAACTAACAGAACTGAAAAAGTCAGTAAACGAAGTGAATGACAAAATGGATAAGCTCTGGGACAGGGTATCAGAAGCTGAGAATAGACTTGGTGCTGTGGAAGATGAGATACATAACAATTCCATACAGCAGGAGAGATTGGAAAAAAACTTAAAGCAAATGAGCAGACAATGGAAAAATTAGTCAAAGAATGGGAACAGATAAAAATAGAAGTCTATGATAAGATCAACAGAAACAACTTAAGAATCATTGGAGTCCCAGAGACCCAGGAAGAAAATTTCCAGGAAGAATCAACGGTCAAGAACATCATTAAAGAGAAACTTCCAGAGCTAAAGAATATATGTGATCAAATCCTGCATGCCCGAAGAGTACCAACCAAAAGAGACCCCAGAAAAACCACCCCAAGACACATCCTAGTCACAATGACAAATCCCACAGTTAGAGACAGAATTCTGAAAACAGCAAGATTAAAAGGGGAAATCACATTCAAGCAAGCTTCCCTGAGATTTCCAGCAGACCTGTCACCAGAAACACTCAATGCCAGAAAGCAGTGGTGGGATATTGTGACAAGACTGAATGAAATGAATGCTTCAACCAGAATACTATACCCAGCAAAACTCACTTTCCGGTTTGACAGAAGAATACATGGTTTCACAGACAAAAAACAGCTCAGAAACTTCACAGACACAAAACCAGTCTTAAGAGAAAAACTGAAAGACCTAATCTAAGACAAGACTAACCAAAAGACACACCAAATTTCGAAATAAAGATGGCATTAAATCCCAGGACAATTCTTTCTCTCAACGTCTATGGACTAAATGCACCAGTTAAGAGACACAGAGTGGCTAAATGGATCAAAAATCTCAATCCAACCTTCTGCTGCCTACAAGAAACGCACCTGAATAGTCAGAACAAACATAGACTCAAAATAAAAGGCTGGAGAAAAATTATCCAAGCAAACAACACCCATATAAAAGCTGGAGTGGCCATACTAATATCAGATAATGCAAACTTTATACTCAGGAAGGTTGTAAGGGACAAAGATGGACATTTTATATTAATCAAGGGGTACGTAGAGCAGGAAGAATTCACTCTCCTAAACATATATGCACCGAATGAGGGGCCAGCAAAATATTTAATACAACTGTTGACAAATCTGAAAAATAATATCAACAACAACACAATAATTGTGGGGGACCTTAACATGGCTTTGTCAACACTGGATAGGTCAACCAGACTGAAACCCAACAAGAATATACTAGACCTGAGGAGAGAAATGGAAGAAAGAGGCCTAGTGGATATATATAGGACACTCCATCCCCAGAATCCTAGATACACATTCTTCTCCAATGTACATGAGACATTCTCCAGGATAGACTACATGCTGGCACATAAAACATACCTCCATAAGATCAAGAGGATAGAAATTTTGCAGACTACCTTCGCTGACCACAAGGCTCTGAAATTATTTGTGAACTCCAAAGGGACTCAGAAGAAACACTTTAACACCTGGAAGTTAAACAGCCTCATGCTCAATAACCAGTGGGTCCGAGATGAAATCAAGGAGGAAATCAAAAGGTTCCTGGAAACAAATGACAATCAAGACACAAACTATCAGAATTTATGGGACACAGCAAAAGCAGTACTGAGAGGAAAATTTATAGCTTTGCAAGCACACACCAGGAAGGAAGAAGGAGCTTACCTGAGTAGCTTAATGACACAGCTAATAGAACTAGAAAATGCTCAGCAAAAGGACCCAAGAATAGGAAGACAGAAGGAAATAACAAAGCTGAGAGCAGAAATCAACGAAGTGGAAACCCAAAAAAACAATCCGAAAGATCAACGAAAGCAGAAGTTGGTTCTTTGAAAAAATAAACAAGATTGATAGACCACTGGCAAACCTAACAAAGAAAGAGAGAGAGAGAAACTTGATAACTCGTATCAGGAATGAAAAAGGAGAGATCACTACTGATATGAGAGAGATTCAAAGGGTAATCAGAAACTACATTGAAAAACTCTATGCCACTAAAAATGAGAACCTGGAAGAAATGGATAAATTCTTGGACTCTTATAATCTTCCACGATTGAAGGGAGAGGATGTAGCATATCTAAACACCCCCATCACCATTGAAGAAATTAAAACAGTAATCAAATGTCTGCCGAAAAACAAAAGCCCAGGTCCAGATGGATTCACTAATGAATTCTATCAAACTTTCCAAGAGGAACTACTGCCAATCTTGGCAAAACTCTTTCATGAAATTGAACAAACAGAAACACTTCCAAATAGCTTTTATGAAGCCAACATCACCTTGATACCTAAACCAGACAGAGATGCTACAAAAAAAGAAAATTATAGACCAATATCACTGATGAATGCAGATGCAAAGATCCTCAACAAAATCCTGGCAAATAGGATTCAATGCCTCGTTAAGAAGATCATCCACGACGATCAAGTAGATTTCATCCCAGGAATGCAAGGCTGGTTTAACATCCGTAAATCTATCAACATCATACACAACATCAATAACAAGAAAAATAAAAACCACATGATCATATCAATAGATGCAGAGAAAGCATTTGATAAGGTCCAACACCCATTCTTGATCAAAACTCTCAGAAAGATGGGAATGGAGGGAACCTTTCTCAATATAGTGAAGAACATCTACCACAAGCCAGTGGCAAATATTATCCTCAATGGAGAAAAACTGAAAGCCTTCCCTCTAAATTCTGGCACAAGACAAGGCTGTCCTCTCTCACCACTCCTATTCAACATAGCACTGGAAATACTTGCTATAGCGATTAGGCAAGAAAAGGATATCAAGGGAATCTAGATAGGAAAGGAAGAAGTCAAGCTCTCACTGTTTGCAGATGACATGATACTCTACTTAGAAAACCCTAAAGACTCTATCAAAAAGCTTCTAGAAACAATAGACTCATATAGCAAGGTGGCAGAGTACAAAATTAACACACAAAAATCAATGGCCTTTCTATACACCAATAGTAATAAGGATGAAATGGACATTAAGAAAACAACCCCATTCACAATAGTGCCACACAAACTCAAATATCTTGGAATCAACTTGACTAAATATGTGAAGGACCTATACAAGGAAAACTATAAAACTCTGCTCCAAGAAATAAGAGAGGACACACGGAAATGGAAACACATACCCTGCTCATGTATTGGCAGGATTAACATCATCAAAATGGCAATACTCCCCAAGGCATTATACAGATTTAATGCCATCCCTCTAAAGATACCCATGACATTCTTCAAAGAAGTGGATCAGACACTTTTAAAATTCATTTGGAACAATAAACACCCTCGAATAGCTAAAGCAATCATTGGGAAAAAGAATATGGGAGGAATTACTTTCCCCAACTTTAAACTGTACTACAAAGCAATAGTTATCAAAACAGCATGGTATTGGAATAAGGACAGGTCCTCAGATCAGTGGAATAGGCTTGAATACTCAGAAAATGTTCCCCAGACATACAATCACCTAATTTTTGATAAAGGAGCAGGAAATCCTAAATGGAGCAAAGAAAGCCTCTTCAACAAGTGGTGTTGGCACAATTGGATAGCCACTTGCAAAAAATTGAACTTAGACCCCCAGCTAACATCATGTACGAAGGTAAAATCCAAATGGATTAAAGACCTCGATATCAGCCCCCAAACCATAAGATATATAGAACAGCACATAGGCAAAACACTCCAGGACATTACAGGCATCTTCAAGGAGGAAACTGCACTCTCCAAGCAAGTGAAAGCAGAAATTAACAGATGGGAATATATTAAGCTGAGAAGCTTCTGCACCTCAAAGGAAATAGTGCCCAGGATACAAGAGCCCCCCCAGTGAGTGGGAGAAACTATTCACCCAATACCCATCAGATAAGGGGCTAATCTCCAAAATATACAGGGCACTGACAGAACTTTACAAGAAAAAAACATCTAACCCCATCAAAAAATGGGGAGAAGAAATGAACAGACACTTTGACAAAGAAGAAATGCACATGGCCAAAAGACACATGAAAAAATGTTCCACATCACTAATCATCAGGGAGATGCAAATCAAAACAACGATGAGATACCACCTCACACCCCAGAGAATGGCACACATCACAAAGAATGAGAATAAACAGTGTTGGCGGGGATGTGGAGAGAAAGGAACTCTTATCCACTGCTGGTGGGAATGCCGTCTAGTTCAACCTTAATGGAGAGCGATATGGAGATTCCTCCAAAAACTGGAAATCGAGCTCCCATATGATCCAGCTATACCACTCCTAGGAATATACCCTAGGAACACAAAAATACAATACAAAAACCCCTTCCTTACACCTATATTCATTGCAGCACTATTTACCATAGCAAGACTCTGGAAACAACCAAGATGCCCTTCAACAGACGAATGGCTAAAGAAACTGTGGTACATATACACAATGGAATATTATGGAGCTGTCAGGAGAGATGAAGTCATGAAATTTTCCTATACATGGATGTACACGGAATCTAATATGCTGAGTGAAATAAGTCAGAGAGAGAGAGAAAAACGCAGAATGGTCTCACTCATCTATGGGTTTTAAGAAAAATGAAAGACACCCTTGTAATAATAATTTTCAGACACAAAAGAGAAAAGAGCTGGAAGTTCCAGCTCACCTCAGGAAGCTCACCACAAATAGTGATGAGTTTAGTTAGGGAAATAACTACATTTTGAACTGTCCTAATAACGAGAATGTATGAGGAAAATGGAGAGCCTGTCTAGAGTACAGGCGGGGGTCGGGTGGGGAGGAGGGAGACTTGGGACATTGGTGATGGGAATGTTCCACTGGTGATGGGTGGTGTTCTTTACATGACTGAAACCCAAACACAATCATGTATGTAATTAAGGTGTTTAAATAAATAAAAAAAAAGAAAATTCAAAAAAAACAAAAACTAAAACTGAAATAATAGATCTGAAAAACACAGTAGCTCAACTGAAAAACTCAGTGGAAAGCCTCTCCAACAGGGTAACAGAAGCTGAGGACAGAATTAGTGAACTAGAAGATCAAATGCAGAACAACTCCATACAGCAGAAGAGATTGGAAAAGAACCTTTAGGCAAATGATCAGACAATGAAAAAAAGTACTGAAGGAATGTGAACAGATGAAAATAGAAGTCTTTGATAAACTCAACAGAAACAACATAAAAATCATTGGAGTCCCAGAGGCCCAAGTAGGAGATCCCCAGGAATAATCAACAGTCAAAGACATCATCACAGAGAAACTCCCCGAGCTAAAGACTGCATGCAATCAAATCCTGCATGTCCACAGAGTACCATCTAAAAGACACCCAAAGAAAAACACCCCAAGACACATACTAGTTACAATGACTAACCTACAGTTAGAGATAGAATATTGAAAGCAGCAAGATCAAAAAAAAAATTACATTTAAAGGATCATCTTTAAGACTTACAGCAGATGTGCCACAGAAACTCTCAAGGCTAGAAGACAGTGATGGAGTTGTGACAAGACTGAATAAAATGGAATGCCTCACCTAGAATACAGACCCACGTTCAGGTTTGAAGAAAGAATACATAGCTTCACGGATAAGCAACAGCTCAGAAACTTCACAGATGCAACACCAGCCTTAAAGGAAAAACTGAAAGGTCTATTTTAAGACAAGACAGACCAACAAACCCACCAAACTTACACAAAGATGACATTAAATTCTATGACAATCATCTCCCTCAATACCAATGGACTAAATGCACCAATTCGCACAGAGTGGCGAAATGGCTCAAAAAGATGAATCCAACCTTCTGCTGCCTACAAAAAAACACACAGTCAGAACAAACAGACTCAAAAATCAAAGACTGAAGAACAATCATCCAAGCAAACAAAGCACTTAAAAAAGTTGGGGTGGCCATATTAATACTGATGTCACCAACTTTAGACTCAGAAAAATTGTAAGGGACAAAGATGGACACTTCATACTAATCAAGGGATATGTGCAACAGAAAGAAGTCAGACTACTAAACATATGCACCCAATGAGAGACCAGCAAATTATCTAATACAAGTATTGAAAGTATTGACAAATTTGAAAGAAGGTATCAATAGTAACACAATATTTGTGGGAAACCTCAACACAGCCCTTTCAACACTTGATAGGTCAACCAGACTGAAACCCAACAAAAATATACTAGCCCTGAAAAGTGTCATATATATATATATGACACTCCATTCCCAGAAACCTGGATATACATTCTTCTCCAGTGTACATGGTTCATTCTCCATAGACCACATGCTGGCACATAAAACATAACTCCATAAAATTAGGAGGACAGAAAATTTGCAGGCTACCTTTGCTAAACACAAGGCTCTGAAATTAGATGTGAACTACACAGGGACACAGAAGAAAAACTTTAATAACTGGAAATTAAACAGTCTGCTACTGAAAAGCCGGTGGGTCTGAGATGAAATCAAAGAGGAAATCAAAACTTTCCTGGAAACAAATGACAATGAAGACACAAACTATCAGAATCTATGGGACACAGCCAAAGCGGTCCTGAGAGGAAAATTTATAGCTTTGGCAAAACTTTTGGCAAAACTCACAAAGAAAGAGAGAGAAACCTGACAACCCATATTAGAAATGAAAAAGGGGAGATCACTGCAGATATTGCAGAGATTCAAAGGGTAATCAGAGACTACTTTGAGAAACTCTATGCCATTAAGCATGTGAACCTGGAAGAAATGGATAAATTCTTGGACTCTTATAACCTTCCACAGTTGAATAAGGAGGATGTAGCATATCTAAACAGCCCCATCACCAGTGAGGAAATTAAAACGATAATCAAATGTCTGCCCCCAAACAAAAGCCCAGGCCCAAATGGTTTTACTAATGAATTCTTTCAAACATTTCAAGAGGAACTACTACCAATTCTAGCTTGGCTCTTTCATGAAATTGAAAAATGGGAACACTTCCAAACAGCTTTTATGAAGCTAACATCACCTTGACACCAAAACCAGACAGAAATGCTGCCAAAAAAAATTAAAGACCAATAACACAGATGCAGAGATCCTCAACAAAATCCTGGCAAATAGGATCCAATGCCTCATCAAGAATATCATTCACTATGATCAAGTAGGTTTCATCCCAGGAATGCAAGGATGATTTAACATCTGTAAATCTATCAACATAATACACAACATAAACAAAAAGAAAAAGAAAAAATCACGTGATCATATCAATAGATGCAGAGAAAGCATTTGATAAGGTCCAACACCCATTCTTGATAAAACACTCAGCAATATGGGAATGAAAGGAACCTTTATCACTATAGTCAAGGCCTTCTACCACATGTCAATGGCAAGTATTATCCTCAATGGAGAAAAACTAAAATCCTTTCCTCTAAATTCTGGTATAAGACAAGGCTGTCCCCTTTCATCACTCCTCTTCAACATAGTACTAAAACTATTTGCTATAGTGATTAGGCAATAAAAAATACCAAGGAAATCCAGATAGGAAAGGAAGAAGTTAAGCTCTCACTGTTTGCAGATGACACGATACTCTATTTAGAAAACCCTAAAGACTCTACCCAAAAACTTCTAGAAACAATAGATTCATATAGCAATGTGGCAGGCTACAAAATTAACACACAGAAATCAATTGCTTTTTTATACACCAATAATGATAGGGAAGAAATGGACATTAAGAAAACAACCCCATTCACATTAGTGTCACACAAACTCAAATATCTTGGAGTCAACTTGACTAAAGATGTGAAAGACCTATACAAAGAAAACTATAAAACCCTGCTCTGAGAAATAAGAGAGGACACATGGAAATGGAAACACATACCTTGCTCATAGATTGGCAGGATTAACATAATTAAAATGGCAATACTTTCTAAAGCATTGTACAGATTTAATGTGATCCCTCTAAAGACACACTTCTTCAAAGAAGAAATTCATTTGGAGCAATAAACATCCTCGAATAGCTAAAGCAATCCTTGGGAAAAGAAACGTTAAACTGTATTACAAAACAATAGTTATCAAGATAGCATGGTATTGGAATAAAGACAAACCCTCAGATCAATAGAATAGGCTTTAGTACTCAGAGAATGTTTCCCAGGCATACAATCACCTAATTATTATTATTATTTTTTTGGTTTTTGGGTCACACTGGTAGTACTCAGGGGCTACTCCTGGCTCTACGCTCAGAAATTGCCCCCAGCAGGCTCAGGGTACATTATGGGATGCCATGATTTGAACCACTGTCCTTCTGCATGCAAGGCAAACGCCTTACCGCTGTGCTATCTCTCCGACCCCCAATCATCTAATTTTTGATAAGGGAGCAAGAAGTCCTAAATGGAGCAGGGAAAGCCTCTTCAACAAGTGTTGTTGGCACAACTAGTTAGCCACTTGCAAAAAGTGAACTTACACCCCCAGCTAGCATTATGTAAGAAGGTAAAATCCAAGTGGATTAAAGACCTTGATATCAGACCTGATATCATAAGGTATATAGAACAACATGTAAGCAAAACACTCTATGATATTGAAACGTAAGGCATCATCAAGGGGGAAACTGCACTCTCAACAATTGCAAGTTGAGATAAACAGATGGGAATATATTAAGCTGAGAAGCTTCTGCATCTCAAAGGTAATAGTGCCCAGGATACAAGAGCCACTCACTGAGTGGGAGAAACTATTTATCCAATAATCATCAGATATCCAATTCAGAGTGGCTAATATCCAAAATATACAAGGCACTGACAGAGCTTTACAAGAAAAAAAAGAACATCCAATCCCATCAAAAAAATGGGGAGAAGAAATGGAAGACACTTTAACCAAAAAGAAATACAAATGGCCAAAAGGCACATGAAAAATATTCCAAAGGAAGCATCATCAGGGAGATGCAAATCAAAACAACTATGAGGTACCATCTCACACCACAGAGATTGGCTCACATCACAAAGAACGAGAACAAGCAGTGCTGGCAGGGATGTGAAGAGAAAGGAACTCTTAGCCAGTGCTGGTGGGAATTCTGTCTAGTCTAATTTTTATGGAAAGCGATATGGAGATTCCTCCAAAAAATGGAAATTGAGCTCCCATACGATCCAGCTATACCACTCCTAGAGATATACCCTAGGAACACAAAAATACAATACAAAAATTCCTTCCTCACACCTATATTCATTGCAGCGCTATTTAAAATAGCCAGACTCTGGAAACAACCAAGATGCCCTTCAACAGATGAATGGCTAAAGAAACTGTGGTACATATACACAAAATGGAGTATTATGCAGCCATCAGGAGAGATGAAGTCATGAAATTTTCCTATACATGGATGTACATGGAATCTATTATGTTGAGTGAAATAAGTCAGAGGGAGAGGATAGGCACAGAATAGTCTCACTCATTTATGTGTTTTAAGAAAAATAAGAGACATTCTTGCAATAATTTTCAGAGACAAAAGAGAGGAGGGCTGGAAGGTCCAGCTCATGACATGAAGCTCACCATAAAGAATGATGAGTGCAGTTAGGGAAATAGCTACAGTGAGAACTATTATAACAATGTGAATAAATGAGGGAAGTAGAAAGCCTGTGCAGAGTATAGGTGGGGGTGGGCTGGGAAGGAGGGAGATTTGGGACATTGGTGATGGGAATGTTGCACTGGTGAAGGAGGGTTTTCTTTTACATGACTGAAACCCAACCACAATCATGTTTGAAATCAAGGTGTTTAAATAAAGATATTAAGAAAAGAAGAAGTAGAGAAGTGGGAGGAGGGAAGAAAAAGAAAAGAAGTAGAAACACCAAATATACTGAGACTTTGGGGATACATAGTGAAGAGAGATTAAATTCTGAATGTGATTGCCCAAAATAATTTATACTCACCTACTTTTTAATCTTCATCCGTAACTCCCTGTTTGCTTTTCAATCAGTGGTTGCTAATATTCATTAGCATGTCATCTAAGATCCAGCATGGACCCTTAAGTGCTGTGGCTCACTGTGGTTATCTCCCGCCTGGCCCGCTCATATTTAAGAACACTTAAATGTGAAAACAACTTTGGAAGCTAGAATACAGAGGGTGTTTGTTGAACATGGAAGAAAAGTAAAGCTGATGGAGTGGATCTAATATTTAAGAGACTCTTCTTTATGTTTTAGAAGTGCTAGAGGTTAAATCCAGGACTTAGTCATGTGTGTGAAGCATGCACATTATCACTGAGTTACATCTAGGCCCTGAGTGGTTCCAATGTTTGAAGGAAGCAAAAAGAATTGGATCCTTTCCACTCCACTTTATTGTTAAATTAAAAGTATCAGAAGTGGAGAGAGGTAGCACAAAGTAATGAGTACATTTTGCATGTGGGAGGCTTGAGTTATCCCTGGTACCATACCCCAAGCTCCACCAGGCGTGATCCTAAAGCACAGATCCGAAAATAGCTAGCTCCTGAGCACTGAGAGGTGTGGTCCAAAAACAAAAATTAAAAAAAAATTCAAAGCTGAGGTTATGACTCAAAAAGTTGGAATTCATGCTTTGATTATGGGAACCTTGATTTCAATCTCATGGCCCCGAAACACTGCCAGGACTAATCCTGGAGCTAGAGGTAGGGACTGAATACCACCAGTAGTTCCCCACTCCAAAAAAAATATTCTGACACACTGAAGTGATAACTATGACTTTACTTCATATTCAAGACAGGTGGAACAGATCAGGTTCAACTCTGCTTATAGCAAAGACAACTGGAATTTCAAATTAATGAACAGAGTAAGCAGGATTAAATTTTAAATGGCGAGCACTTGATAATGTATACACTTAAGACAGGGTGTAGAGAATACCATCAAATATCAAGGTGAGAGATAGTTTTTGAACTGATTTTGAAAAAATTTTCTAAAACTGAATTAGAATAAAGATAGAATCCAAAAATGAGGCCTACTTATGGCTGATTTTAGACAGAACAGACTGTCACAAGGACGTGAATATTTCTTCCCTCACCAAACAGCTGGGGTGATGTTATTAAACTTGTCCCAATGAATTTAACCAAACTCAGTAAGCTGCCTCCTTACTAGTCATTCTCTACTTTCCTTTGCCTCTTTAGATATGTTAATGTTATAATCAGCTTTCCCCAGCATGGTCTTTCTTCACTGGCCACTCATTCTGTTCTCATCAATTCATTATTTATTGCTTAATGGCATAACTTTGAAGGGGTTGCCCTGTTTTCAAGTTCTAGTAGTCCCTGTGCTGCCTGCAACATATGTGTCCAGTTTAAGCATGGTTTTGAAAAACTCATTTGTACAATACTTTTATCTCTCTGAATTGGCTCTTCAGGCAACTTTAAGACACCGTGTCTTATGTTTCCCAGGAAACAGTTTATTCCCATTAAGAGACTTACAGAGCACACTAAGGACTGGAAAAGCTATAAATAAAGAACTATTTATCAAGACTATTATTTCTAAAACATATATGAAATTTAACTTTTGGTTTTGGATAGTGGGAATGAGAATGATTTCGTTTTTATTTGGTTTTGGTTTTGTTTTCCATTTTTTCCTTCCAAACCCATTCAATGGAGAAAGAAAACATGTTAGGGTTTGAGGTATTAGTTTAAAAAAACCTTTAGTTATCTCCATTTCACATTTTAAACATTCCTGATAATTCCCGAATTCTTTCTGAGAATGGGAGGTTAACTATTTCCTAAGATTATAGATTCTGTTTCAGATCCTTGTCTCACAGGAAACTAAAAGATAATGGCTGGTACCTAAGGGAAATGGTCAAATAGATAACCTCAAAGCCCTCAACCTGTCAGACCACTCTGTATTATCTCTGTGTCTGCTGTAACATTCTTGTCACTTGACACTTAACATAAAAAACACAAATTTTTCCTTTAAAAAAACCTTACACAGAACATGCCATATTTATTTATTTATTTATTTATTTATTTATTTATTTATTTATTTATTTATTTTTGTTTGTTTTGTTTTTGGGTCACACCCAGCAGTGTTCAAAGTTTACTCCTGGCTCTACACTCAGAAATCAGGCTCAGGGGACCATCTGGGATGCCAGATTCGAACCACGGTCTTTCTTCATGCAAGGAAAATGCCCTACCTCCATGCTATTGAATTGCCACAAGAAACATGGTTCAAAGTTGTTCATGGTTGACTTTCAGTCATACAATGTCCAACACCCATCCCTTCACCAAACCACATTTTCTGCCACCAAAGTCCCCAGTTTCCCTCCTGCCTTCCCCCTTGCATACCTTATGGCAGACATTTTTCTTCTCTCTCTTCCTTTTTTTTTTCTTTTATTGTTATTGAAACAGTATCATGCTAATCATTTTATCTCTTTTTAGCACCTAATTTTTGTCCAGAGTGATAATTTCTAATTATAATTGTCATAGTTGTCCCTTTTCTACCCTAACTGCATCATCCTGCTATTGTGGCAAACTTCTTACCATGAATTGGACCTACAGGGCTCATCTCTATTATCTCTGGGTATTATTACCATACTATCTTTAAAAAAAAAAAAATCCCACAAATGAGTGTGATCATTCTATATCTATTCCTTTCCTTCTGACTCATTTTGTTCAGCATTATACTCTCTATAGCAGGGGTCTCAAACTCAATTTACCTGGGGGCCGCAGGAGGCAAAGTCAGGGTGAGGCAGGGCCGCATAAAGGATTTCATTGACTGAATATTCGCAATAAAAATCGCATTAGTAAGAAAAAATATCGCGAAAAAATCACATTAAACATTTGCATACCCCGAACGGAACTGCTCGGGGTATGTGAATGTTTAATGCAATTTTTTTCTTACTAATGCGATTTTTATTGGGATTATTCGTTAAGCGAATAATCGCGAATACTGCGATATTTGAAGGTCGGCCACAGGCCACAAAATGTCGTACTGAGGGCCGCATACGGCCCGCAGGCCGCGAGTTTGAGACCCCTGCTCTATAGCATCCTTGTATAAGTAAATTTTATGACTTCAATTTTACTGACAGCTACATAAAATTTCACTCTGTAGATGTACCTTTTTTTTTTAATTCATATGTCTGTTCTGGGTTGTTTCCAGATTCTAGCTATTGTGCATAGTGCTTAAAATTTAAGCCTTAAATGAAGATGGTAGTGCAGAGGGCTTTTTAGCCTTGTTAAAAAAGCTGTATTTAACTTGTTTTGATACTAAGTTCCACCCACTCAGGAGGTTTTTCTTTCCCTTTTCTTTCAACCTCACAGTAAACTTTTCTATTTTATTTATTTTTATTATTTTCTTTGACACTGCTCAGGAATTACTCCTGGTTCTATGCTCAAGGATCACTCCTGGTGGGCTTGGGGAAGCCATATGGGGTGCCAGAAATTGAACTTGGGTCTGCTGAGTCCAAGACAAGAAAGAGCCTTTCCCACTCTATTATATCACCAGCCCCTAAACTTTTCTTTCTTTTTTTTTTTTTTTTTCAGTTTTTGGGTCACACCCGGCAGCACTCAGAGGTTACTCCTGCTCTATGCTCAGAAATCGCTCCTGGCAGGCTTGGGGGACCATATGGGATGCCGATGTCAAACCAATGACCTTCTGCATGAAAGGCAAACGCCTTACCTCCATGCTATCTCTTCGGCCCCAACTTTTCTATTTTCTAACTTTGAGCCTAGGTAAGAGAAATAGTACAGCAGGTAAGGTGCTTGCCTCTCACACTCTTGATTTGGGTTTGATCCCTAACACCCCAAATGCTTCCCTGAGTCCTGCCAGGAGTGATCCTTGAGCACAAAACCAGGAGTAATTCCTGAGCATTGATGGGTTAGAATCATGATTCTAGACCAATTATAATCACAGTTAAAGAAATGAGAGATAAAACAAACAAACAAAAAACCCAAAACCATTAATGGGAAATAATTTAGAGAGCTAGAGCATTTGTTTTGCATGCTAGCATCTCAATTTCAATCAGGGTATTGAATCGTCCCTGAGTACTAAGTGTTCACAATGCCACAGCCCCTAACCAGAAATTTAGAAATCAAAACTTTTTGTTAGGGGCTGGAATAGTAGAACAGCAGGTAGGGTGCTTGTCTTGCATGCAGCAGACCCAGGTTTGATGATAAGCATCCCATATAGTCCCCTGAACCTGCCAAGAGTGATTCCTGAGTGCAGAGCCAGGAGTAGTAACCCCAGAGATTTGATAGGTGTGGCCCTCAAACAAAAACACATTGCTTGTTAATCTTACTTAAGGCAGAGGTTTCTAAGTGCTCAGAGAGTTATATGTGGGCTTAAATTCTGAAGTCTTTACACAGGTCTCTTAGTGAGCCCTTTATTTAAATAGAGAGCATAGAATTAAGTATTTAAAAAACAATTAAACCTTGGGTCCATAGTGGTGGCATAAGCTGTAGGGCATTTGTTTTGCAGTGCTAACCCAGGATGAAACACGATCCAATCCCCTAGTGTCCCATATCATTCCTCAAGTCTGGAGCAATTTCTGAGCACGTAGCCAGGAGTAACCCCTGAGCGTCACTGGGTGTGGCCCCAAAACAAAACAAAAAAATTAAACCTTATTATTTTAGAGCAAAACCACTAGAAAAATATATCACAATCTTGAACAGCAAACAAACAGGCTACAAACATCAAAATGCTGGTAAAAAGGCAAGGTTCTTTTTAAAATGATAAGGTGCTGGTGCTAAGACAACGTAGGATGTAAACACCAGGCAAACATAGTATTTAGAAAGGGGTTGCTCTCTTCTGCTCTAAATGAGTCACAGTTCCCTTAGTTACTTGCTTTTTCTCCCTTGACCTTGTTATTTCAGACACCAAATACACAATATAGAATACCAAGTTTAGGCTTTCACAGCATTCTTTCTATGAAAGACAGGTTTTTCTAGATCCAGTCACTTAAAAGTCTTTAATTAGCTAACAGTTTCTCTATCATTGTTCTTTCCTGACTAGTGGTATACATACAGCCAAACTCTCCTCTGTCTTTCAGGTAGAGTGTCTGCAATACTATCCTGCCATTCAGGTACAGAGAGCCTCAAGGCATACATATCCTGGCAGCCAATAAGAGAGACACTTTGTCTCTAATACCAACTGTGATATCACCAGTTATGTTTCTGCAGGGTCTCCAGGCTGAAGTATGTCATGCTTGGAAAATTTCAAGTAGTATACATTTACATCAGGGCAGTCAGAAATAGACAGCCATAAGAAACTTCAAAGTTCTTAACCAAACTATTCTCTTTCCCAACTCCTTTTCTTAAATCAATTTTGTGTACTTGTATATACTATAAAACAAAGCAAAATAAAGACCCAGAAACCTTTCAGCCCCCTACCCCCAATCCCAACACACATTAAGAACCTCTTGGACTTTTACTTTACTAGTTTATAAAAAAATAATGTAGTGATGTTTAACAGTTTGGAACAGATACCTTTCTTTACTCTCCATCAGCTCATTGGTAGAATCTGCAAACTTGGTATATATCTAACTGCTAAGAAGCAGCTAGTACAGTACATTGGAGAGCTATGGTTTGGCATAAGAGATCCAACAACCAGGCCACACAGCTACCACAGATATTTATGTTATCAAACATTCTCTTATGCTACCTCTGATACAAACTTGATCATCAGCATCTATTCTTTTTACTTCTCAGACTAAAATAATAAATCAGTGTCCAGAGGCAAGTGACAGAGACCTTACATTTGCTGCCCTCCTTAAAAGAAAAACATTTTCATTTCTCTTTTTCATATTCCTGCTGTTAGACTCAATGGACAGGGGCAAAGACTTCTATTTCTTGATGAATGAGAGAGATTCCTTCATCTTTTTGGTCATTGTTGGGATGAGGTCTATGATCAGATGGTCATCTACACACTTGGTCACACAACTCTCCAGTTGTCATTTCACCCAAAACTTTTTATTATCTATATCTATTGAATGTTTGGCTTAGCTGTTGGAATGCATGGTGCACTGAGCCAGGAAGTCCTGGAACTTCTTCACCAAGACCTGGGATTGAGCAAGCTACATGTGGCATCACAAACTGCACTGGAGTACCTGCTGCATGGATGCCTGCTATACTCACAACAGCTGGCACTGCACTAGAACATAAAACCCTGCAGATTCCATATGTTCTTGCTCCCCAGAGAGAGTCTACCTCTTTGTGGAGTCTAGCTCCTCCTGCACCCATATCTGCTGTACCTCTGCCATGATAACTCCAGGCTAAATTCCCTAGAGTTAATACATAAAAAGGTAGGTTATGAGGAATACAGAATACCTGATATCAGATCCAGAAGGCTATTAGCAAAGCACCTACAGGAAGTTAGATAATCTGACACCAGACTCTTCTCTTCCTCTCTCTTTCCTGCTTTTTGCTTCCAGCCACTCTTTGTTGCTTTCACAGACTTATCCAATATGAGCTTTGAGCATGTAACTTTGGAAATTATGGTCAAAATATGAGCCAAAAAGTTTTTCTTCTGCTCCCTTTCTATTCTATTCCTCAAGGCAGCTTTAAAGGATGTCTGTGCTTCTGTGAACAATTTTACAAAATATTATCTTTTTCTTATAAACTAAAAATTGCTTTGGAGTGTTCAATGATCACATTTCACCATTTCATTTAATTATTATATCTTGAGGGTTGTAAACAGTTTAGTTTAAATGGTTACAATAATGTTAATGTTTATGGTTTTGATATACAAACTACTGCTCTCTGGGACCAGAGCAATAGTAGAGTGGGTAGGGTAGCCCTGAAAACTGCTGGGTGTAACAGAACACATACAAACACCCAACTCTTTAATAAAAACCTAAACAAAACAAATTACTGTACTCTACCACGAGCAAATTGTTCAAGAGATTCCACCACTATCCCTATGTCTCATCTTTTTTTCTCCTCTCTTCACCACTAGGCAATCTGGGTTTGTGATACAAGGCCAAGAGTTTATAATTGTTTGATAATATTTATTGCTTTGTTTTGAGAAGAGACATTTTAAGAAGGGAATTTTTATCTGGCTAGTATAACAAATATGATAGACTTATGGTTTAAATGATGTAAAGTTATTTCTTGTACGTCCAGAAACTGGGAAACCTATAATCAAGAAGCAGACAGCTCTCATGAGAACCCTCTTCTTGATTTGTAAATGGGTGCTTTTTTGATTGTATCTACATATGGGTCTCTTATTAGGGCCCTGGTTCTGTTCATGAGAGCTCCACCCTCATGACCTAGTCACTTTCCTAAAGCTCTCTTCACAACAGATCGCATTGGGGATTGGAGCTTTTGCATCTAAATTTTGTAGAGACACATTCAATCTACAGCAGAAATGCTATGGAAAACAAATAAAGTCAATTTAATTTATTCTCGGGTCAACATTTCTGGGCCATTGTTTATAGTCCCTACTTGAGGATGAACCCAGTTGGTTTTGTTCTTTTGTGAGGGGCACATCTGGAAATGCTCAGTGGTTACTTCTTATTCAGTATTCAGAAACTTATTCAGTATTCAGTATTCAGGTAGTCCTGAGGGGAACCATATGGGATGCCAGGGATGCCCTACCCACTGTACCAAGTTCTAGAACCTGGTTTTTTTTCCTAAGGCCATTCTATGAAAGCTTGAACATTTCAAAGCTTCCTACTAATAAATGAACATGGGGCTATATATTATTCATATTTGTGGACTAGTAACCTAGAACATCTTTATATCCATATTCTTGTTTTCTTTCTTAGTCTCCAAGTCCTCTCTGGCAGATCAAAGTGGCCCTGTTATTTCTTGGAAGGAGTAAAGTCTACTTGATTTCTAGGTGGAGACATATCAGTGGGCCTCAGAGGCAGAATGGAATAACATTTATTGAGAATAGTTGAGACCAAGAAAAAGGTAAAGACAAGGCCAAAAGTAAAAATAAGGGCTTAAAGCCAAAAAATTAAACTGTCTCGTTTGAGGGGCTGGGGAGATAGCACAGTAGTAGGGCCTTGTATGCAGCTGATCTAGGATGGATGGTGGTTAGAATCCTGTCATGCCATATAGTTCCATGTACCTGCCAGGAGTGATTTCTGAGTGCAGAGCCAGGAGTAAGCCCTCAGTGCTGCTAAGTGTGAACCAAAAAACAACCCCCCCACAAAAATGTCTTATTTGAAAACAAGGTATACTAATAAGGGACAGCAAGGTTCCCATAATGCTTGAACAGCATTTAAAAAACTCTTCAATGATGGCCAGAGAGATGACTCAATGAATTGGAGTGCATGTTCTGTGTACAGTTGACCCTAGTGCACTGACCCCAGTGCAATCTCTGGTACCTCATGATCCCAGGTACCACTAGGCATGGTCTCTGAACACAACTAAGTGTAGCCCCCAAACAAAATCTTCCAAGCTTTTACTAAAGCTAAATAATATAAAATCGGGTTTGAATTTGGGACCTCCTCCTGCTTTGCTAAATGAAATATAAATGAATGTAGCCATACTGAACAAATTGAGCATTCTAAACCAAACTAGGTATCCACAACTCTAAGTCCAAGCAGGACTCTAATACAACATACACAGGGAAGTAGAAGAATCAAGAATCAAGAAGAATCAAGATGGGACAAGAACCAGTTGTGGCAAAGAATATGAGGTGTTGAGTGTATATCTCAAAAAAACAGTATAATTTTTAGAATAATAAACTTGATGTATGTGGAACAGCACAGACACATTTTAAAAACCATCTTGAGGGCTGTGGAAATAGTTTAATGGACTAAGTGCATGTTTTGCAGTTAGTTCTATCCCTGGCATTATATGGTCTTCTAAGCACTATTGAAAGAGACATGAGCATGGAACCAGAAGTATCTCCCTAAAAGACGCTGGATATATCCCTACAAACCAAAAACTCCAACACATAATATGGAGTAAGAGAAGACATGGAAAGGGTCCTTGTATATGTAAATATTTTTTTGAGCCACACTTTCTCAGAGCATACTCCTGTCTCTGTGCTCAGAGGATTATTCCTGGTGGGCTCATGGTACCATATGAGGTACTGGGATCAAACTCAAGTTGACCATGGCCTAGGTAATTACCTTAATCTATTGTAATATTGCTTCATTTTTCAGTATATAAAATTTTTATAAGGCTTAAAAAAGACTCAATAGTTATTATGAAGTTAAAAGCAAACTTAAGAAAACATACAAGCTACTTTGATTAGTTATCTGCAATGAAAATAAAGATAAGAGACAATGTACAAATATGCATAAATAGGTTGCTCTATAGGTAAGCAAAAACGGTCTTTGTATGAACTTTTGACTATACCTGGGAAAGAGTGTGACCCGCTTAATTCTCTGAAGCTGAGGAGATTGTAGTAGGAAGAAAGGAAGTAGTAGTGAAAGGCTGGCTGCACATGAAATAAAAATTTGGGATGACTTAATATAAATCTCAACTAAGTGTTGTAGCTAAATTAAGAATGACATACTGGGGCTGGAGCAGTGGCACAAGATGGAGGGCATTGCCTTGCATGCACTAACCTAGGATGGACAGCAGTTCTATTTCCTGGTGTCCCATAAGGTCCTCTAAGCCAGGAGCGATTTCTGAGTGCATAGCCAGGAATGACCCCTGAGTGTCACCAGGTGTGGCCCAAAAACAAACAAACAAAAAAGACATACTATCACACACAGCTCTATTCTCTAGTCCTTTACTTTCTTCTCAGGAGGAGTCTCCATTCATATGTCTGCTTGGGTACAAAGATATGGAAATATATAGGCAAGTTGCCTCAATCCTTTTGTTTAGTCAGCAGGCCTAACCGGATCTTAAACTTCCTATGAAAGTTTACAGTTAATGACTCCCATTTTGAGAGGGGGGGCTCAGATCCAGTGCCCAGACTCCTGAATCTGTGCTCAGGGTTTAACCTTGGTTAATTAAGGCACCATCTGGTGTGCCAGCGATTGAACCTGGGTCAAGCATATGCAAGACATGTGCCCCTATGTACTATACTATTTCCCTGACACCTGTGATTCCCATTTTTTATCTTAATACTTGTTGAAAACTGACTATGCAAGAAGGGCACTATTTATTAAGAGAACACTCAAAGGCTGCTGATACCATAGGAATGCAAAGCATCTTAACTATGCTGCTTTTATTATTTGGCAGTTTCCCACCATCTTATCCTTTTGGACCAAGTTGCAGCCTGGACTTGGCAAAAATAATGAACTGATTTGGCCGAGTAAAAGTAATGTTCCCACCATGAGGAGTGAACTCATTATCAGAGCTTCATATCAGAGCTTGTTGACTCAAGTTGGTGGGTAAAATTAAGTTTACAGATTAAACAGCTCGCTTATCAGGCTTTCACTAGCTACTTTTAATTATGGCTATGTTCCTAGGGTGTGTCACACTAGAGGAAATGAAAGGGGGCTGCAGGTGTGTTAGGAACCATAGCTGGAAAAGAAGGTAGTAAAGAGCTTATTAAAATCTTGGTAATTTATGATGTACCTTGTGCAACACATAAGCTGGCATCCTGAGAGGCTAGGACAAAGGTGACATTGTAATCTGTTCAATTAAAATGAGAACATATGATACAATTTTATTGGGCTATAATTTTTAAAAACAACCCTGGAATGGTTCATTTCTGTTATTCAAAAATTACTAGTGGGTCGTACCTACTTTCCCAGTCTTATTTACTGACTGAGTTAATTTTCTAATATCATTATTAAGTTATTAGTGTATTTACAAAGTCTATTTTAATAGACATATTCTTATAAAAATTTGCATCTTCTTCTTCTTTGGTGTTATCTAAGTCAGTGGTCATCAGCCACTTGTCTTCACACTGGTATCAGTCCATAAGTGTAGAAGGGTTGAAAACCACTAGTCTACTTCCTGGATTCTAATTGTTGGTGCACAGACTGGTTTATCAGCCAGGTGCTAGTTAATATATGTAAAATGGTTGAAGAATGTTGACCTAAGTAATAAACCTAAGTTCATTATTATGAGTTTCAATGTCTTTTAAAAACTATCCAAAATATTTAATTATTTTAAACAAAGAAGTATCTCCAATTTAAATAATTGTATTGAATAGTTCTACTTTACAGAATAATGTGAATTTGTAATATATATATATATATATATATATTATTGTACCATTGTAGACTTTGATCAAGAACATGTTAAGGGCCAGAGTGATAGTATAGTTGTTAGGGCACTTGACTTGCTATGGACTACCCAGGTTCCATCTCCAGCATCCCATATGGTCCCCCAAGTCCACTAGGAGTGATTCCTAAGTGCAGAGCCAGAAGTAACTCGAGCATTGCAGGGTATGGCCCCAAAGACAAAAAGAACATGTTAAGCAGTAGTTTATAATTAGACCAAAATAGTCATCTAAAAAAAGTAGTCTATAATATAGTAGTCTATAACATTGCAATCTTGTTGGTTTTGCAACACTTATTCTCAGTTTAAAATGGTAGCTGTATTTGAAAACTTTATTTGGAAATATTATCTCTTATTGGTTAGAAGCATGTAAATAGAGGCCTTTGAAGTAATTCTCATATGTATCTTAATTGGTTTCTGTTGGTCCTGTTTCTCCATTGCCTTTTCATCTGGCTTTTTCCCCTCCCCTTAGTGGTGAGGCTTTGTTTTTTATCTCAATAAATGCTAGTGAGGAGGCTTTAGCTGAGAGCTGCCATTTGGTTTGTGGTTCCACGTAGTGGAGTGACTGGCTTGTGGGTGAACAGCTAGCAGTGTGAGTTTCTTGCCTGATAAAAACCTTCATATCTGAGTGGTATTATTTATTGTAGGGAATTACTACTGGACCAGCTTCTCCTATCCTACCTGAATAGGGGGTATGGCATTCCCTTTTTCCCACTGGAGACTGTGAAACATTCAATCCAACATTCAACAACTGGCACCTGAACAGGGACTTGAACCCGGGATCCTCAAATAGAGGTGGAATAATCAGGAAGTTGGGGGAAAGAATAACCACATTCTTCACCTTTTTTGTATTAGAAAACAAAACAAAAAATATTTGATGCGCCTATGCAAATTATTGTTATTCACTTTTAGTTTTTCCATCGATGTTCAGGGTCTATTACTTATCTCCATTTTGTTTTAATTTTTTTATAGAATTAAGAAGGGGGAGGTATAAATAGAGGCCTTAGAAGTAGTCTGTGGGTATCCCCTCCCCCAACTTCCTATTTGTCCCACCTGAATGATCAGAACTGCCCACACCTGAAATGGAAGGGTAGAGGGGTCTATCTGGAGGAGAGAATGGATAAGAGAGAGAACCAGAGAGAGGAAGAGGCTCAGAGATTATTAAACAGGAGCTATCAGGGAGCTGGAACTCAGCAAGGAAACATGTAGAGTAGCAGAAAAAGAGACAGAGAGAGTTCCAGAGAAGAGATGAGAAAAAGACATGGTTTAGAAACAGCAGAGAGAAAACAGGCAGATAGCCAGAGGAGAAGCAGCAGAGAGAGGCTGCTTGAAATAAGCTGAGCATAGAAGCATGAAGAAATGCACATGGTGGATAGGACCATGGAATAAATCAAGCTGACGTCAAAGAAATTTAACTGACTGCTTTAACTGACTGCATCTTCAGACCCACTGGCTGAAGAATCTAGAGGTGCCATGCTGAGGAAGGCCTCCCCAAACACTAGGATTTTATATTTTATATTAAAGCAACAGAAGCACATAGGTCTGGTATTTCCTTTATATCTCTAAAATTATGGCATATTGATCAGATCCTTAAATATCTTAGGTACTTAAATATTTAAGAAATTAATGTGAATATGAGCAAACATCTTTAAAATACAGAATAGAGCCTGGAGAGAATAAAGTGGATAAGGTACTTGGCTTGCTATAGTTGACCCTGGTTTGATGTTCATCAGCAAAATGGTTCCCCAACCATTGACAGAGTGATTCTCAGTAACAGAGCTATGAGTTTCTCCTGACTACCTCAGCCACTGGATTGTACCTCAAATATCAAATAGGGTTGTAGAACCCTATTGTACAGAGGATAAGGCACTTGCCTTGTATGTCACTATAGCTTCAACAATGACTTGAATCTCCACGTTGTAAATGGTCTCTCAAGCACTGGCAGATGCTCCCACTCTCCCCCCCCCCACACACACAAATGCATGTATGTAAGGATATTTTTTTATAGTTCACATATATTTCAGAAACCAAACATAAAATTAAAACAAAATTTTGCTTAAAAATGATTATTATTAAGAAAATTTCTAGACAGAATTGATCTTGTGTCTTCTGATTAACTTTCTTTCCCCTTCTGCAGCTAACCATTACAACATATTTGTGAGAATTTTTACAAACTGCCTAAAACATTGTTATTTATGTATAATTATTATATTGTGACTACTTTGACCCATCATATGTGTAAACATTTTAAATGAGCTAAAATCTGGTTTACTATCTGTAAAATTATCATAGGGAGATTGAGGGATAATTTTACAATGTTAGACCTGACTATTTTTAGACTTCATTCTTTAGTGCAAAAAGATCTGGTTAGGCCTGTTTTTCTTGGTTCACACAATGTTTTACTGGCTCAATTCAAACTTACTCCACATGTTATATAGCCAATAAAAACTTGCCATTGTACTATCTATATTACATTTTTCTTCTCTTTTCTTTCCATGAAAAAAGTCAGCTAGTTTTGGCCAAAAATTAATAGCTTAAAATGAAGAAAGCAATAGCTGTCTGTCAGTGTAAAAAAAATTTTAGGGATGTATAGTATCAAAATTTGTGGGTCTTAGTTGCAAAAGTTAAATCACTAACCATTTTATGTTTTTATTGTTTATTAAAGAGGTAAATAAAGCAGGTCCAAAAAGAAAGGGCTAGGGCTCTTGCATGTGCCAACCTCGGTTTGATCATAGGCACCACATTATGCTTCTCCAGTCCTGCTGGATATAGTCCTGGGAGGGATTAGTACTGCATCCTCAGGCCCTCACACTGATCCGCTGAGCTGTTTTATGAAGTTTTGCCAGGAATAGCCTCTGAGCCCCATGAATATTACCTCATTAGCTACCAAATACTTGCCACACTCTCAAAATGACAAAAACAAATATATTTATTGTAAAATTTCAAGAACATAAAAATCAACAAAGCAAAAACATAGCCCAAATAAATATGAAATAGAAATAAAATAGTCCAAAGTCAGGAAACCATTTCTATCATATATCTATAATAAAAATAATGTAGCTTCTATAATATTATTCTATAAAAATAATAATATTATTATATTATATATTATAGAATATTGTTATTCTATAATATATAATATAATTCTATAATTATTATATAATAACTGTCCCTTCCCTTCTAAGTTTTTTTGCAAGGATTAAAATTGAATCCCCATGTCCTGATAAGAAGGCAAATGTTATAGCTACTATAAAAAACAATATCAGTGTTCTTCAAAAAAAAATTATGATACAGCAATCCCATTTGTGGATATGTATTCAAAATAATTGAAAACAGGATCTTGAACACTGACAATGATTCCAACACTATTCATATTTAGTAAAAGGTGAACATTTTATGTTTTGTGCTTTTAAAAATCATAACAAAAAAGGTTATTGTAAATTTTAAACAAAAGCTAGATTTTTGGAAGGCAACCCTCAGTGTGCTCAGGTCTTACTCCTGGCTGTGAACTAAGGGATCACTCCTAGAGAGAGACCAAGTGCCAAATTTGGTGTCAGGGATCAAAAAGGGGTCAGCTATATGCAATGCAACCACCTCCCCCTGCTGTACTATCTCTTCAGTTTTAAAATTCACTGATTCTATATAAAAAAAAATTCAGTCTTAAAACTGAAAAGTTCTCACATTTTAGCTAGATGGGATTGTGGGGAGGACTGGTGCTAAAACTTTCCACTTTCTAGCTCCTGAAGTAAGACCTCTAGTTCTCTGCAATTCTGCCCTTTGGGATAGGGAAACAGACGTTTCCTAGATCTAAGCTTCCTGTCATCTCTTGTGTGAGGAGCCCCAGGACAGTACAGTGGAGGTGCAGAAGCCTTAAAGCCAGGTTCAAATCATGCTTTATACTGTGGAGGTTTCAGAGTCTTTTTGAGTTTGTTTTTTTGTCTACACTAGTGGTTAACACTCACATGACAATATGGTAACAGATACTAGCATTGTTACTAAAGCACTCAGTAAGTGGCAGCTTTTAGGGTGATCACCTTTGACAGTTCTAGCTTGACTTTCAGGCTTCTCTGATAGCAACCCAGACTTTCAGGCAACTTCTGGGAGTGTTCAGAAGGCTGCATTGCATTCCAGAGTTACCAACAGCAACAGGTACTTATCTGAGTGGACCTTGAAATATGTTACAAAGGTGAACAGCCACCCCTAAAAGAAATATGAAAGACATACTACTTAAAAGCATCAGTCATATAAGAGTAGTATAACTTGTCTTTTATATCAAACAGGAAGTTATTATATAAACTTTATAATCAATGGGAAGTCCCTGGTTCCTTGTAAAAGAATTATTACATTAGTTGATTAGTGACTTGACACTTCATGCATTTTAGGCAGTAAAATGTATAGAATTTATTTAATCAATACAATTATTACCTAATTCATATTAATTTTTAAAAAGAAAAACAGTTTTCACAAGCCCTAAATCTATATTTTATCCTTCATTGACTTACAAGTAGCTTGAGTCCTGAAGGCACTTGTCAATACTAAAAACATTATTAGATATAAACAAAAAAAAGCTATACAATTCGATGTAATTATTTTGTAGTTGGGTTTAAAAGTGAGCATTTTGAATCTTGAACTGCAAGTTTTTAAACAGAATGGGACAGAATGAAAACATAAGATCTTTTATTCTCTGTAGATTAGATATTCATTGTCTACATTTCAGCAATGCCATGATAAATGTCTGGGTCAACAGAGGCAAACAAAACATGGAACAGCTACGATTAGGACTAAAGACTTCTAAAAGAGAACAGATTAAAGTAGGAAGAGCTCCTAAATGTCAGGCTGCTTTATGTTCCAAAATATTATAACCTAACAAGACAAAAGAAGAGAATGTGGAAATATGTTAGTAGGTCTGTAGTCTTTCTTTTCCTTTGCTGAGTTATCATTACTCAGGTATTAAATCTACTGTGCCTTATTAAGTGAAAGCTTTCTTTCTTTCTTTTTTTTTTTTTTTTTTTGGTTTTTGGGCCAAACCCAGCGGTGCTCAGGGGTTACTCCTGGCTGTCTGCTCAGAAATCGCTCCTGGCAGGCACAGGGGACCATATGGGACACCGGGATTCCAACCAATCACCTTTGGTCCTGGATCGGCTTGCAAGGCAAACACCGCTGTGCTATCTCTCTGGGCCCGAAAGCTTTCTATTTTGTTAAAAAGGAATAACTCATACTTTCCCTTACTCTAATAATATGAACAAATGAAACAGCAGATACTATTTTTGAACGTCAGTCCTACAAATACTGGCTTATGCTAATGAAGGCTAAAGATCATTGCTTTTGTGTCTGTTTTCTGGAGGATTGATTTCTGTTAAGAATGTTCTGGAAGGTTTAAGATTCAAGAAATCATGGTGAGGGGCCGGAGAAATAGCATGGAGGTAAGGCATTTGCCTTGCATGCAGAAGAACGGTGGTTCGAATTCCGGCATCCCATATGGTTCCCCGAGCCTGCCAGGAGTGATTTCTGAGCATAGAGCCAGGAGTAACCCCTGAGCACTGCCGGGTGTGACCCAAAAATTAAAAAAAAAAAGAAAGAAAGAAAGAAAAAAAGAAATCATGGTTATGTTTTCTCAGCTTGGAAATTTTAATACATTTATATGCAGATTAATTGCAAAACATGTGAAAGTAACTGTGGGAGCCAGTATATGATTAACTTAAAAATAGAGAAGATTGGGCCCGGAGAGATAGCACAGTGGTGTTTGCCTTGCAAGCAGCCGATCCAGGACCAAAGGTGGTTGGTTGGAATCCTGATGTCCCATATGGTCCCCTGTGCCTGCCAGGAGCTATTTCTGAGCAGACAGCCAGGAGTAACCCCTGAGCACCGCTGGGTGTGGCCCAAAAACCAAAAATAAATAAATAAAAATAGAGAAGATTCAAAATTCTCTTTATACTATTACTATTTTTATCTTAAATTTTTAGATGATATTATATATCTAATCATATGATATCAAATCACACTTTATTACATTACATTATAATGTTACTCTATGTTGCATTATATTAGATTAGAATATCATATTATATTACATAAAATGTATTAATTACATAATATATTATTGCATATAACATGTATAATTTAATCATATCTATATTTGATTTCTATATATTTGATATATTTATATTATAAAATAATTATTTATATTATACATCAATATAAAAATAAATATAAATTTATTCTATTTATTATGCAGTATATATTATTATACTATATAATTTATTATATTATTTATTATATTCATAATAACATACATATAAATACAGAAACAAATATTTACTTATATTATTTCTTTATAGAGATAATTATTATATAATATACTATTATAGATATAATTATAATAATGTTATAATATTATATGCTATATCAAATTATATCCGAGCATATTCTTTTATACACCAAAAAGAACACCGCAGCACGTAGACCAGACCAGAGTCCTAGCACCATGGTTGAAATGCTTGGCAGGTATTCGACACAGGTCCAATTACTCATATCCCCTCTGTTACCCTGAGCACTGATAAGAGTGATTTCTGAGCACAGAGCCAGGACTGACCCCTCATTGCCGCCAGGTGTGGCCCCTCCCCAAACCAGATATAAGTGAATCAAGATAGAACAATTTAGAAATTTCTGTTCCATTCTGGAGCATCTTAGCCCCAGGCAAAGGGAACTGTTGGACAAAGACTGTCTTTGGGGGTAGTTCCTTAGTGGGGAGTAAGGGAGTGCTGCCCTGAATGACTTAGTGCTGAAATAAAAGCCCCTGGAACCTAGGGGTTTTCACCGCCTTCCATTGCCACCAGTTTCGACTTTCCTACAGTGTCTTCTGTGGGCTGGGAGTTACAAAGGCAGAATTTGTGTGGGGAGTGGAGAGACAGGAGAGGAAGTGAAGTTCTTGCCTGGCATGCAGTGATCCTTCCATCACCTCCACGTCCATCTAGGACCTGCTTACCTATCCAGCAGCATTGAGGTCTCTGGAAGGATTCCAGAGTTTGGGGCCAGAGGCACTTAGATACCAGCAAGTTTGGTTCAACCCGCCCTTCCTGATAGACCCATGTCTTCAGGGACTTTTTCTGGGCACAGATTATTTATTGAGCAAACGTGACCCATATTTCATCATCATTGTTCTACGCGGAGGAGAAATGGATGCCAAGGAAAGCAAATTCAGATCAACATCATAGAAACAAATTAGCATGGAAATCTGTATGTTTGGATAGACACCAATGAACCTCAATTCAACAAGTCTCTGGAGCCCAGAAACACACCAACAGAAGGATGCTTCACTGACTGAGAGATCCTATGTTTTGAGAGATCCTCAACAATGGGGCAGGAAACAGTTGGCCTTTCTGACAGAAAACTGAGATGTAGAAGGCACCTCAAAATCCTTGCTACCACAAGGTATCGGTTTTGTCCCTAAGTGGAGAAAGTGAGGAACAGAGGCCTCCTTCCAGAAGACATAGATTGCCAACAGCACCTTACCAAGTAAAGCTCACCTTCCTGTATTGATTATCATGCCAATTCGAGTCAAAACTACTACGTGGAGTTACCATCTCACAAGTGTGTGAGTGTTTGGGGGGAGGAGGAGTAGTGGGTGAGATTGGGCGTTGTCACCCCAGCGGCGCTCAGGCCTTTTCTTGGGTCTGTGAGGGCTAGGGGGACCCTCTGAGCTGCCTGCCCCATTGGATCCCGGGTCAGCCTTGTGGAAGGCAAACTCCTTACCAGCTGTGCTATCATCATCACTCTGCTCTGTCCTTGCACTTGCCTTCTCTAGCACATCCTGAAGAAATCCTTCTCCATAGGTCCTTCTCATGATTTGACTCTGCAGGAAACTCTCCACCCGCTTCCTTATCAGCCACTTGGCATACAGAGATCCATAGCCAGATCAAGATGCTTCCCCACATGGAGAGACAGATTGGTCTGTCGCCACAGAACTTGCACTCAGATCACTTGGGTGGGGACTTGTTTCCACGTGGTGGTTCTTGGGACTGATGCTGCTTGGAACATCGAGCCCAGATGCCTTTTGGGAATGACTTTGAGGGCCTTTCATCTGCCACAGATTTTCGTCTGACTTGAGGCTTCCTCTGCTTGAAACTGTCTCCTGGTTGAGGTGAAGGAGCTGGGCACCTCTGTGCTCAAGACCAGTCCAGGTGGGAAGCAGGGGTCCCTTTGGGGTGCAGGGAGTTCCCCCAAGAAGAGCACGCTGCCCGAGGGTTGGATTAAGAAGCAGCCACGGGTCTGCTACCCCCTTGCCAGGAGCCACTCAGGCACCAACTCTTGTGACCTCACGTCTCCAGGGGCAACAGAACCAAACAAACCAAAGGGACTATGACATCCCTTTGTCTCAGGACACCCCGCAACCCACACAACGTGCGTTGCCCCCAATTGCTTGGTGCCCAATCCCACCCCAACCCGCCCGTGTACCCCTCCGCCCCATCAAGGACTCGCCAAGCACAGGCTTGGCGATAATAATAACATAATTTTTATGTTTTCTTACATAAAGGAAAAGTAGTAAGATTTCATTTAGTGAAATGTCAAATGTATGCTTAATATATGCTTATGTTCTATATGTCAAATGTATGCTTAATATATGCTTATGTTCTATATGTTCTATAATTTTTGGCAGGAAAACAGAACCAAAAATGTTGGATATTACATCTCCCCAAAAAGCTTGAAATCTATAAAAATCCTAAAAATCAATAATTCTATCGAAAGCAAAAAAAATCTTTAACATTTGCTGGGCCGGAGAGATAGCATGGAGGTAAGGCATTTGCCTTGCATGCAGAGGGACAGTGGTTCGAATCCCAGCATCCCATACGGTCCCTGAGCCTACCAGGAGCGATTTCTGATCATAAAGCCAGGAGTAACCCTTGAGTGCTGCCGGGTGTGACCCAAGCTCACCCCCCAAAAAAACTTTAACATTTAGAATTAATTGCCCTTGAGCATTTTTATTGAATTTGCATTCCTTACTCGCCTTTGTGTATTTTTATTGAATTTGTATTTCTTAGGTCTATGGTACAAATAAATTAATTAATCACATGTGACTATTAACCAGAATAAAACAAAATGACTGATCTCATAAACAGTTGATTGATCTTATCCATTTCTTATGAAATTACATAGTCCAAACAAAAGATGATGAAATTTTATTTAGTTTTTACTTGCATTTGTCTATGGGGTGTCACACTGCCACCCTGTGGGCATAAAACTTTTTAATTATTAGAGGTCTTTCAATGATTAATTAGTGTTCACCTAATTATGTAGTACCATCAATGGTACTTAATGTCTCTCATTAGTTTTTGGCAATCGGGTTATTATGGGGGACACAGTAAATCTTACTATTTACTTCTTAATTTTGCTGTGAGCCTAAAATTTATCTAAAATAATAATAGTAAAAATCAAAGTATTTTATTTTGGGGTGCTACCCAAGCTATGCCTGAGGGGGGGGCTCTGGCCAATAGTAGACCAATCCAGCTGTCTCTTTAGTGAGAAGGTGCAAATGCATTTCTTCTCCAGTTCTGTGGTATATAGGACCACCGGGGCCATCCTGGTGAGGGTCTTCAGGGTTAAGACCAGTGCGATTAGGGATTGAACTTGCTTCTGGTTCAAGTAAAGCATATGCTCTAACTTCTGTACTATTTACCTGGCACACCTTAAAGACCTATACACACAAAAATCAGGGAAAATAGTTGTATGTATAACTACTAAACATTACATAGTAAATTGTCTTTATGATTATATAGAATTATAGTATACAATAAGTTTACAATTAGCACATAAACATTTTAAGCATTATTTACTATGTGGAAATTAAAACAATAATTATTTCTATTAAATAAAACTATAAAAGGTGGTAATATAAGTTTTAGAAAATATATTTTTTTTTTACCAGAAATCACAACATTTATTTAGGGAAGTGTGATTTTTTTTTGTGGCGGTGGTATTTTGAGCCATACCCAGCATTGCTTAGGAGTTACTCTTGGCTCTATACTCAGGGATCACTCCTGGAAGTGCTTGGGAAAGCATATGGGTTGCTGGGGATTGAACCTGGGTTGGTTGATTGGAAGACAAGTGCCCTACCAGCTATACTCCAGTCCTGGAAAGTCCTGGATATATCTAGAGTTTTTATTAACTAAATTCCAGTCTAGTCACTGATGATATTTATAATGATGAATCAGATATTTCAGATTTGTCAGTATTTGGCAGAAATGCACAACCAAGCAGACGAGTGTTTTCCAAATGACTAATGTTGACTTGAGAAGTAGAATGCTTGACTCAAATACAGGCAGGGTTGGGGGGGAGGCAGGAGATGGGTGACATTGGTGGTGAGAATGTTGCACTGGTGAAGGGGGGTGTTCTTTTTATGACTGAAACCCAACTACTATCATATTTATAATCATGGTGTTTAAATAAATATATTATTTTAAAAAATTCCAGTCTAGAATGATCAACTTTACCACTTTGGCTGGGACTAAAATATTTTCCAGGACACAGGACTTTTTGGACTAAAATTGGGGACTTTCTAGGCATTTAAGGAAAGAGTTGATTAATCTAGGTAGGACAGAGATATATCTGTACAAAGATTTTTGCCTTAATGTCTTATAATTTGTCTTAGACTATAGAAACTCATAATAGAATTTATGGGGTTAAAAAAGAATCTGGGAGCCAGAGAGAGAGAGAGAGAGAGAGAGAGAGAGAGAGAGAGAGAGAGAGAGAGAGAGAGCGCATGGAGGTAGGGCATTTGCCTTGCATGCAGAAGGACGGTGGCTCAAATCCCGGCATCCCATCTGGTTCCCGAGCCTGCCAGGAGCAATTTCTGAGTGTAGAGCCAGGAGTGACCCCTGAGAGCAGCTGGGTGTGATCCAAAAACAAAAAAAAAAAAAGAAAAAAAAAGAATCTGATGGGGGCTGGCGAGGTGGCGCTAGAGGTAAGGTGTCTGCCTTGCAAGCACTAGCCAAGGAAAGATCGCAACTGCGGTTTGATCCCCTGGTGTCTCATATGGTCCCCCCAAGCCAGGGGCAATTTCTGAGCACTTAGCCAGGAGTAACCCCTGGGCATCAAGTGTGGGTGTGGCCTGAAAAACTGAAAAAAAAAAAGAATCTGATGAACTAGAATAAAGTGAATGAAGCTAATTTTATGAGCATCTCTATTTATAATAGGCTCCATGTAGAAGTCATTTAAATACTTGTCAACTGTAGAATAGATACTTTTACTGTGGTATATTCATACAGTGGAATCTTACTCATCAGTACAAATGAATAAAGTACTTATATATGCTGCCAGGTATACATATTAAAGAAATTGTATTGTGATAGAAATAAGGCAGAAAAGGGCACATACTGCCTAATTTCATTTATATGCAATGTCTGGAAAAGGCAAATTCAGAGAAACAGAGAGTAGATTAGTGCCTACCAACAGCTGGCAGATGGGGGAATGAGGAATGACTAGAAGTTGATCTTGTAAGTAATAAAATGCTCCAGGATTAGACAATGGGATAACTGTACAACTGTAAGTATACTAAAACATGGAATAACATATTTAAAATGGGTAAATTGTAGGATAGGTGAATTGCATCTCATAAAACTGTCTTCTTCCCCTTCCATTTTTCTTGTTACAATGTCTATGGGATGCATACCTGTGCTAGTTATTGAACATGTAGCCCCACACTTGCAAAGATGGGGTCTCCACCATTGACCACATCTCAGGACCCCTCAATAAATTTGCTTTGTTTCCTACTTCTGCTGAGGCAGACAGTAAGCAAAAGTATAAAAATAGAATAAACATTTGTTAAAACTAATTATAGGTGAAGTTTTCCCATAATTAACCCCATAATGGAGTTAATGGTGGCATCACTTAACTTAATAATAAGTTAATAGAGTAAAGAAATTAATACTTACCTGGCAGGGGCGATTCCATGATCAGAAAGGTGGATTTTCCAGGGTGAGGCTCACCCATTGCACTCTGGACTTGCTGACCCCTGCAATTTCCCCAAATGTGTGAAACTCAACTGTGTAATTTATGGTAGTGGGGGACTGAGTGTGCACTCTCCCCTGGAAAAAAAGAAATTATTAATTTCAAACACAACCTATATATTTGCCTATATAGAAATTAGTAATTTCAGACTCAACCTAAATATATATATATATGCCTATATAGGGATGTAGAAAGATATCATCCATTTGAGTGTGGCACTTGATTCCATTGTTCTAAGGCCCAAGTGTCTGTTTGTTCACATATGAAGTGGGCTTAATTACATTGGTCACTAGGAACAGTGATAAGGAATAAAGGAGTAGGATCTGAGAGATCTGGTTGACTCCAAAGGTAAAATTATTCCCAGTCACCAACCAAACCCTGAGTCTGAGTGAAAGAGAGAAAGCCCTTTTAAGGTCATGTAGGACTTTTTGTCCTTTGCAAAATGACTATGGTCTGACTGTGTTGATGATCTCCTTTGAGCTGCCATCTTCTAGAAATTTAAATGATCAGACTGTTGCTAGGAGAGGTAACTTCCCCCGACTTTGGGGAGCCCAACTCCATGATTACGTAGACCTCCTGCAGTTCCTGAAGGGCAGTGGTTAATGTTCTCACTACTCTTGCTGCAGTGTCAGTCACTATATTCTTACCTATTCACTCTTCCTTTGCCTTTGTTTTCTCCTTACCAGTAACAAGGCATTATGATATTTTATAAATCATCATACTCTCTATTTTCACATAGTTAAATCAGTTTTTTTCTCTAGTACATAGTCTGTACAGTTAGTAAAATGCTCATATGATTGTTTAGTATAAAGGTGTTACAGTTTAAATTGCAGAGGACATGGACTAGGCCTAGAAAGACAGCTTCAGGAACTTTAAGGGCAGAGGCCAGGACAGTTAGATTAACTAAGGAATCTAATTGCACCCAGGGACCTGTACATACCCAAATGGAATGTGGTAGATAAATTCTATCCAATTGCATCTGAAGGTTGGCAGGCACTCGAGTTTTCATTCACTCTCCAGCCAACCAGTTTAAACCTAGCTGATGCAACATGTACTAAGAACCTATAGTTTTATCGCTAGCTTGAGCCCCAGCAATCTTAAAAAAGGGCTCGCAAGTCCCTTTGTTGTCTCTGCCTGTGAGTAGTGCAGCCCCCAGCATGCTGGTATCTGAATAAAATTTCTTACTTTTAGCATTACTGTTCACCTCCTTGGCTTTTTTGGGTCGGATCTCAAATCCGGAGCTAAAATTATGAGCAACCATGCAGTGCATGGTTTTAAATGAACAAAGTTATAAATAATAAAATATTAAAGATAATATTTTAAGAGCTGTATTCATAAGTAGACGATTGTAATAAAGATCTCTATGTGTTCTTATGTGTACTAGAGCAGAAATGAATAAACATCATAAAATACTTAATTAGTAAAGGTGAAGAGAGGATATTTAAGAAAATTTTACCTTTCTGAGGATAAAGTAACCTTTTTGAGGATGAAGTAACTTGTATTAAAACCTATATAAAACCAACAAACCGAGCTCTTTCATGTTTAGTTTCTTTGTCTCTTACTGCTATTCTGTTTTGTTGATCTGTTTAGTGGTGAAAGTGAGATGTTGAATTTTCTCACTGCTATTGTGTTACTTTAGGATTTTGTGGAGAAACTTATGAACTTTGCTCAGCTTTTATTTGGTGTATAAATGTTGATGACAGATTTCTTGATCTTTCTTATTTCATTTTTTTTTTTTTGGTTCTTGGGTCACATCTGGCAGCGCTCAGAGGTTCCTCCTGGCTCTATGCTCAGAAATTACTCCTGGCAGGTTTGGGGGACCATATGGGATGCTCGGATTCGAACCACCATCCTTCTGCATGCAAGGCAAGCACCCTACCTCTATGCTATCTCTCTGGCCTCAATCTTTCTTATTTCTTTAATCAATGGGTAGTGATCATTACTGTTTCTATTTTCCCTACATTCAATTTTATTTGGTCCATATAAATATGGATTTCTTGCCCAGCATTTTTTGGGAGGGGAGGACTTCCATTGCCTTTATGATTGTTTTCTATCCTTTAACTCTGAATCTGTATTTATCCTGTGAGTTTAGGCATGTTTTTCTGTAAGCACCAGATGGGTGAGTTTTCTTTCCTCATTTATCCAGCTATTTTGTGCTTTTACAGAAGAATTTGGTCCATTAACTTTGAGATTACTGATATAAAGTGTGTGTGTGTGTGTGTATGTGTGTGTTTGTGTGTGTGTACAAGTCATCTTGCAAAAATTTTTTTATTTTTTTATAGGTCACTTTTCAGAATTCAGTTATTTGTTGCAAATGCTTCCTGCTCTTATTTTTCTGAAAAAGTTCTTGTCCTTCCTACAAGTCTAAATGATATCTTTTTAGGGTGGTAGACTCTAGGCTGGAAGTTTCTTTCAGTACTTTGAATATGACATTCTACTCTTTCCTGGCTTGTAAAATATCACATGAAAGGTCTTATGTAGAGTATTTTTGTAAATAAAGGAGCTTGGAGGGGAGGCCAAAGGAGACGGTTGGGCAGAGGCAGTTGGGCAGCGACAGTTGGGCAGAGGCAGTTGGGCAGAGGCGGTTGGGAAGAGGCAGTTGGACAGAGGGGGTTGTGGGAAGACAGAGAGAGGACAGAGAGGAGAGAGACAGGGAAGAGGAAGAGGAAAGAGAGAAGAGAGACAGAAGAAAGAGTCAGGATAGAGAGAAAGACACACACAGAGAGAGGACAGATGCAGAGAGAGACAGAGTCACAGGAAAGAGACAGAGAGAGAGGACAGAGGGGAGAGAGACAGGGAAGAGGGAGAGGAGAGAGGAGAAGATAGAAGAAAGAGACAGCACAAGAGAGACACACAGAGAGACAGAGAAAGAGACAGACAGAGAGGAGAGAGAGACGTAGGAAGATATAGATAGATAGATAGATAGATAGATAGATAGATAGATAGATAGATAGATAGATCAGACCGGAGAGGATTAGGCTCTTTTGGCCAAACCTTTTGTCCCCCAAAACCTTTTTGTTGTATCTTGGGTCCTCATACCTAAACTTGCTGGTTATTGATGACCATCTGATCACATTGACCCATTCATTGAAGGTGTCGGAACTGACCTTCAACATTTCTATGTTGTGATCCTGAATATTGGAAGCAGAGGAAGTAGGAAGGTTTTAGTAATTTTTTTCAATCTTGATTTCATTTTGAATCGATGGATCCTTTTCAAAATTGTTCCAAGGGCAGCAGTGGCTGCTATTCTCACTTTGTCTCTGTCTTCTTGAATCAGAAAGCATAGTTATTTCCAGATTTCCTGGAAAATGACTTTGTAGATGCTCCAGCCTTAGGAAGTCACATTAGTTTCCTTTTCTCTAATACCTTCCAGCACTTTGAAAGCCAGGTTGATGGGGTGTATTAACGAGGGGGGACTTGAAATACTATCTGATGTATTGTTGGACTGTGCCATCGCACTCTTCATTTCATCCCTCTGTGGCTTCATTTGTAGTACGTCCATTAAAACTTTCAGGGCCAACTTTGTTAGAACAATGTCTTGCGAAATTATGTCCATAACCAGCAATTGCAGGACCCATACACTGTTTAATGATGTCAGGATCTGGAAACATTCCAAGACTATGTTACAATTTATTACAGATAGAGGATCTGTGTATGGCAATCCTCTGCTCAGCTTATTGAAAAGAAAGGCCTTTATTTCATTCACCTCTCCTTTTTTTTTTTTCAAAAACATTTTCATTGTTGAAACCCCTGGTCCTATGTTTCTGCAGAACAAGTAAAAATTCTCAAACACACTTTGAAATTAAAATGGGGCCACTTTTTCTTGATAACAAGCTGGATAATTTATTTTAAAAAAAGCCTTCTTCTTTTAGTTTTGATAGAGGCAGGAGAAAGAATAGGAGGCCTAGTGTCTTTATCCTTTCCTCTGTAATCTTTATGTCATTGATCTGGTACCAACATTGATGCAGTATTACTATGGTTTTCGAAGTCTTGATGTCCATCTCATCTAGTTCTTCCTCATCTTTTGCATTTTGATCGATATAATGTGGATCTTGTGCAATTACTGATTTTAGTACTTCACAGGCATAGATCTTTGCAACAACCAACAAGAGTCCTCTTGGAAGGCGATGTATTGAGTACAGCAATTCTTCGATAAGAGTGTCTGGAAAGTCAAATCCAGCGGAGGTTAGCACTGCAATGCACACATTTTCTAATTCCTTACCGGGTTTCATTATTCTTAGGAACATGATGACTTCATGGGCCACTTGGTGACATTTTGCACATGTCCATTCCTTGGCATCTATTTTGTTACGTATCATTTTAAGAAGTTCATGAATGTCTTCTTTTTTTTTTTTGAGGGGTCACACCCGGCTGTGCTCAGGGGTTACACCTGGCTATCTGCTCAGAAATAGCTCCTGGCAGGCACGGGGGACCATATGGGACACCGGGATTCGAACCAAGCACCTTTGGTCCTGGATCAGCTGCTTGCAAGGCAAACGCCACTGTGCTATCTCTCCGGGCCCAAGAAGTTCATGAATGTCTTCTTCATTTGACTTTGTCATGTGCTGAAGTAGTTTCAGAACAATATTGGATCAATTTTGATGACAAGAAGATCAAGAAAATTCCTATTACACCTGTAAAATCCACAGCAGCATATATCCTGTTTTATACTTCTCAGAGATCTATGATAAGTACCTGTTAATGTTTTATGGTTCATTTTTAAGTATGACTGTTTATTAGGAGTGAATACATTGGATCTCCATTGTAGTTGGTTGTATGATGTATTAATGCCTTACTTTCAGTATTGTTTTAGGTCATTATTAATGGGAAAACTTTGCAATCTACTGATGTTACTTCAGGCTTACATAAGAGAAAGATTCTTCATCATATTAATGTTGGTTTAGGGTTAAGTATTGAAATATACTCATTTAACAATTTTTAACTTTTCACTATACCATGGAGGTATAATCATAATCTTGACAGAACCATACTTTTTCGGTGGTCTCTCTTCACAGTGCTCATCTTAGAGGACTGACTACATTGGGTTTACTGTTCAATATTTGCATTATTGAACTTCATGGTCATATTGTACATGAAATTCTTTCAGATCTGCTCTACTCTGCATTTGAAAAAAAATTGTGAGTTTGAAGTCGTTCTTCTACCCAGTCTGCCGGCTATTAGTTTTGAAGCACTTTTTTTTTTTTTTTTTACTGATTCAGCAGATTTTTCTTTTGCTTCATTTTGGATTCACTCCATTGAATTTTTTGGTTGACCTATTGTGTGAATGTGAGTGAGAGTGGTGGTCACCATTGTTAATTCTGTTTGTTTTCTTACTTGTTTGTTTTTTATATTTTGTATAGTTCCCTTATCTTTTTCTTCCACGATTTACTATTACCAGATCCTTTCTTCTCTCCTTCTAGTCCTTAAATTTTCAGAAAATTCCTCCCTCTCTTCAAATCATCTCCTCCATTCTCAATGACAAGCTTCCTGATTTTGGCCTTCGAAAGAGTCTTCTCTTTTGGAGTTTCGCAGCCTGTGACAAGCTGTGACTCACTTTTCCAGACTCCTCAAGTTTCCTGGATGAATTATTCAGAGTTCCAGATCCTTCATCGTTGCAGATTTGCATTGGACTTCAAAGGACTGTCACCTTTTGTATTTTTTTTTCTGAGTGTAATCCTTTGATATATATTTGATACTAGTCTTCTTTTGCCTATTGTAATTATTGTTCTCCACCATCTTAATTGTTATTTTTAGGAAATTTTTTTGTGTTACATTATGGTTTTTGCTTATAACAACTTTAGGTTAGTGGTTTTGTTGTACTGTTGATACTTTCCCAAATTATGTTTCTGCTTTTTGCTTTAAAAAATATTTTTCAGGGGCCGGAAAGATAGCATGGAGGTAAGGCATTTGCCTTACATGCAGAAGGTCATCGGTTCAAATCCCGGCATCCCATATGGTCCCCCGTGCCTGCCAGGAGCAATTTTTGAGCATGAAGCCAGGAGTAGTCCCTGAGTACTGCCGGGTGTGACCCAAAACCCCACAATATATATATATTTTTTCAGTGGTTTTACATTTGGGAGATATTTTAGCTTTTAAATTTGTATTGATTATAAAAGTATATTTGGTTCTATATGTTTTTTATGTATTGTATTTATTGTTTTATAACTTAATTTTGTATTTCATTAAGGTTTTGCTTAGGGTTTGTTGGTTATATATATTGTTACATTGTTTATTATTGTTGTTTACTAAAAATGGGAATTGTAGAGTATTTTTGTAAATAAAGGAGCTTGGAGGGGAGGCCAAAGGAGACAGTTGGGCAGAGGCAGTTGGACAGAGGGGGTTGTGGGAAGACACAGAGAGAGGGGACAGAGAGGAGAGAGACAGGGAAGAGGGAGAGGAGAGAGAGAGAAGAGAAAGACAGAAGACAGGACAGAGAGAAAACACACACAGAGAAGGACAGAGAGACACAGAGAGAGGAACACACACACACACAGACACACAGAGGACAGATGCAGAGAGAGAGAGAGGACAGAGAGGAGACAGGGAAGAGGGAGAGGAAAGAGAGAGGATAAAGACAGAAGAAAGAGACACAGAGAGAGACAGAGAAAGATACAGACAGAGAGAAAGACAGAAAGGAAAGAGAGACATAGGAAGAGACAGACAAGGGGGGGGGAGAGAGGAGAGAGAGGAGAGAGGGAGAAGAGAGGGAGGAGAGAGGAGAGAGGGGGAAAGAAAGGAGAGAGGAGAGAGAGGAGAGAGAGGAGAGAGGAGAGAGAGGAGAGAGGGGGAGAGAGGAGAGAGAGGAGAGAGAGGAGAGAAAGGAGAAAGGAGAGAAAGAGGAGAGAGGAGAGAGGGGAGAGAGAGGGAGGAGAGAGGGAGGAGAGAGGGAAGATATATATATATATATATATATATATATATATATATATATCGGACCGGGGAGGATTAGGCTCTTTTGGCCAAGCCTTTTGGTCCCCCAAAACCTCTTTGTTTGGATCATTTATTATGGACAATTATTGCCAAGGTCTCCCTGAGAATGGGAGTTGGTTTCTCAATTTGGGAGATATTTGGGGACCCTGAATATATCAGCAGTGGACTCAATTTCATGCCACAGTCTTATGTGATTATTATTCTGTTGTTTCTCTTCTTGTTGTTGTTTTGTTGTTGTTTTTGGTTTTGGGGCCACTCCCGGTGATGCTCAGGGGTTACTCCTGGTTATGCGCTCAGAGATCGGTCCTGGCTTGGGGGATCAAATGGGACACCGGGGAATCAAACTGCGGTCAGTCCTAGGTTAGCACGTGCAAGGCAAACATCCTACCGCTTGTGCCACTGCTCTGGCTCCATGTTGTTTCTCTTGTACTTGAGAATTTTCTTCTCTCTTGCTGCTTTAAGTGTCTTTGTTTTATGACTTTACCATTTTTTGGGAGAGTCAGTTATTAATTTCATATCTAAGTTTTATTATTTATTTTCTCTTGTCTGCTTTTGGCTCATTTTGTTGGTCATTTTTTAGTTTCTTGAGCTATTAGGTTAAGTAATTTATGTGGGTTCTTCCTTCCTTGATGAATACTTGCAAAACCATAATACCACCCTTGTGTCCAACAAATTTTGATATCTCATGCCATCATTCTCATTTGTTTCCAAGAAACTTTTGGTTTCCTCTCTGAATCCTGGTTGTTTACTAGTGAGCTGTTTAATTTCCAGGTGTTAAAGTTATTTATCCATTTCTGTTTTTAATTCACTTCTATTTTTAGTGCATCATGGTCTGAGAAGAGAGTTGATAGAATTTCTATCCTCTTGATTATATGGAGGTGTGTTTTGTGGCCTGGAATGTAGTTTGTTTTGATGTTACTATCTGATTATTATATTTTTGGCATCGTTTTGTTTCAGTCTATTTTGCTTGGTACTCTTTGGGTCTCTTCAATCTCCAGAAAAGAAGAAAGTTTTTGGTTCTTGATTCTCCGTCAGCCATTCTTTTCCTTTCTCTTTTTCAACTCATTCTGGTATTCTTAAATTTGAAGATTATTCATCTTGCTATTACCTATTATGAATCTTACATTCTCTTCCATTAATTTACTTTTATTTTGTCATTTTATTGTTGATTATATCTACTATTTTGTCTTCAATATCTCTGAAACAGTCATCAGCATGTTACATTCTGTTGCTGTGGCTTGCTATTGCATTTTTTTAAACTCTTTCAATCCCATTTGTATGGACTCTTTGATATCCTGGGTCAGTATGTTTTTGAATTGGCTGAATTTTTCTTCCAGTGATTTCCTTGATTTGAGTTTTTCATTGTTGAGGCTTGAGGCTTTATTTGAGCTCAATGATTTGCTGGGACTTCTATCCCTATCTGCCAGAGCAGATAAATTCCTTTGTTTCACCATTTTTTTTAAGATTAGTGGGTGCTGTGATTTGAGCTCCAGATTTCCAATAATCTGAGATCTGATCTCAATAATTATTTTTCAGCAAGCAGTTACTTTTTATAACCTAATACTTTCTGTGCCCTTAAAAATCTTATTTCAGGGACCGGCGAGGTGGCATTAGAGGTAAGGTAAGCCTTGCAAGCGCTAGCCAAGGAAGGACTGCGGTTCTATCCCCTGGTATCCCATATGGTCCCCCCAAGCCAGGGGCAATTTTTGAGCACTTAGCCAGGAGTAACCCCTGAGAATCAAATGGGTGTGGCCCAAAAAACAAACAAAAGAAAAGAATCTTATTTCAGTTATTACAAAGATGGCTAATAATCCCAGTTATCATAGCAGGAAATATTATGGAAATTATGGAAATAATTTGGAAATATTTGAGAAAATATATAAAAACTAGCAATCCCTTAGAGTTGCTGAGGTTGAAAGGGTAAGCAGTAGAGCCAAAAGTGCAAACTCAAATAATAATGAGATAACATTTCACACCTGTGACAAAGGCATAAATAAAAGACTAGAAGAAATCAGTATATGTGGGGTTGGGATGAAAAAGGAACACTTAATCTCAATGGGGAAGTTCTTTGGCTCATCATCTATGGAAAGCAGCATGGTGACTTCTGAAAAAAGAAAACTAGAACTCTCACATGACCTAGTGATTCTACTTCTTGGCACTCATGCCCAAATCACCTAAATAATATTTTGAAAAGATTTATGTACACCTGTGTTCATTGCAGCACTTTGCACAATAAACAGGATATGCAAACAACCCAAGTGCCCAACCACCGATAAATGCATATAAAAATTGTAGCATATATACACTATGGAATGCAATGCAGCTGTAAGTAAATATAAAAGCAGTCAATTTCTTACAATGTGACTGAAACTGGGAGGCATCATGTTAAACAAAATATGTCAGAGGTGAGTAAAACAAATTCTAGATGATATCACTTGTCAAAAGAGATTAAGAATCTTGTATAATGACAAACCTTTGGCATTGGATTACAAAATTAGTTATCAAGTGACATGGTGGACTGTGTTGCAGAGAATGAAGAATGCACCATATGTGACATAGGGATAGTGGTGCAGGGTCATGATCACTTTGATGGTGGCAGGGCACAATACTTCTTAATATCAATACTATTTAGCAATTTTGTAGCCATCTTATCTAAATAATGACTTAAAATTTGTGTGAGCAACATATACAGGTCTATGTATACCCCCTCATCAGTACATCAAAAGCAACAGAAAAGGAAAGAAAGAGGGAAAGGGAGTAAAAATAAATAGATAAAAATAAACAAATGAGGGGCCGGGCGGTGGCGCTGGAGGTAAGGTGCCTGCCTTGCCTGCGCTAGCCTAGGACGGACCGCGGTTCGATCCCCCGGCGTCCCATATGGTCCCCCAAGCCAGGAGCGACTTCTGAGTGCATAGCCAGGAGTAACCCCTGAGCATCACCGGGTGTGGCCCAAAAACCAAAAAAAAAATAAATAAAATAAACAAATGAATTTAATTGCAAAAGTGAAGTTATAGAAGTCATAATAGTTTTTAGATTTTAAGTACACTTTTTTCTCATCAGGTCAAATGTAAACAAATTGAGAAAAAATGTATTTAATGTTTCAAGGAAGCATTTGGTAGTTTAAGTTACATGTAAATGTTATGAACATTATATGCATAAAAACAAAGAGTTGGGGAAAGTAAGGAAATTCCTTAGATAAATTGAAACTGCACTCTCCAAGCAAATGAAAACAGATATTAGTAGATGGGAATATATTAAGCTGAGAAGCTTCTGCACCTCAAAGGAAATAGTGCCCAAGATACAAGAGCCACCCACTGAGTGGGAGAAACTATTCACCCAATACCCATCAGATAAGGGGCTAATCTCCAAAATATACAAGGCACTGACAGAACTTTACAAGAAAAAAATATCTAATCCCATCAAAAAATGGGCAGAAGAAATGGACAGACACTTTGATAAAGAAGAAATACAAATGGCCAAAAGACACATAAAAAATGCTCATCACTAATCATCAGGGAGATGCAAATAAAAGCAACGATGAGGTACCACAGAGCTTGGCGCACATCACAAAGAATGAGAACAAGCAGTGTTGGTGGGGATGTGAAGAGAAAGGAACTCTTATCCACTGCTGGTGGTAATGCCATCTAGTTTAACCTTTATGGAAAGTAATATGGAGATTCCTCCAAAAACGGGAAATCGAGCTCCCCTACAATCCAGCTTTACCACTCCTAGGAATATACCCTGGGAACACAAAAATACAATACAAAAACCCCTTCCTTACACCTATATTCATTGCAGCACTATTTACCATAGCAAGACTCTGGAAACAACCAAGATACCCTTCAAGAGATGAATGACTAAAGAAACTGTGGTACATATACACAATGAAATATTATGTGGCTGTCAGGAGAGATGAAGTCATGAAATTTTCCTATACATAGATGTACATGGAATCTATTATGCTGAGTGAAATAAGTCAGAGAGAGAGAGATAGCATGAGGTAAGGTGTTTGCCTTTCATGCAAGAGGTCATTGGTTCAAATCCCGGTGTCCCATATGGTCCCCCGTGCCTGCCAGGAGCAATTTCTGAGCCTGGAGCCAGGAATAACCCCTGAGCACTGCCGGGTGTGACCCAAAAACCACACACCACACACACACACACACGCACACACACACACACACACACACAAACCCACGGAAAAAAATAAGTGCATAGGCAGTATCAAAATATAACAATCCTTGGTCCTGGATTACATAACTGAGAATACCAAAAGAAAGAGGCATGTAGTGGTTGGGAATGGTGAGGTAGATTGGAAGAAACAGGATCATTGGCAGAGATTCTTGTGAAATTTGTTAGTGGTGAGGTAAGGATGAGTTGTATATCAAAGCCATAACCATTAATGCTATTGTAAACATGGCACTCAGAATAAATTTCTTTCTGTAGAAAGATGCTCATATTCCTCAGCAATAAATCCAATTATTGAATATTTAAGAATCTGTGCTTTTGAAATGCAAATAAAATAAGCAGTGGTCAGTATATATTAAATATATTTTTTATAACATTTAGGAGTTTTGGAGTCAGTATAATTATTAGATGTAGTATTTTAATTTTATCAGGATTTTTTAAGAATTGTTCAGCTCAAAACAAAACCATAGGCATGTGATGCTCACAATGAGAATCTTATGCCATTCAGAAAAAGTTAAATTAGATCTAATATACTTTATTTAAGAAGGCAAGAAAGTTTACACTCCACACCTCTCTACATTAATATATACCTAAGCTAACTTCTATATGTTTATATGTGTGCAGGAGCACACAGAGATAGGAATTCTCCTTAAGGGACAAACCTAAACAAACAACTCATACCTATACCCTATATAACCCCTCCCATATACTATCCCCTCTCCCTCCTCCAGAAATTCGACTATTCCTTCACCCCTCAATCCCACTCCCGATATTCCCACCACACTATAACTCTTCACCCTCAGCTTTTAATCCATTAGGCACCAAGAAAGACCTCCTACCACAATGAGCCAGTACCTACTACCCAAGTGAAGAGACACCCACTCAAGCTCTCACCTTGTTCCCGGCAAGAAAATACAACCAACACCCTGACAGACTCATGCAGTATGGCCCTCCTAATTACCTCTCCCTAATGTGGACCGTGGCTTGACACCAGAACTAGCTCCAAAGGACCCCCACTGCAAGAACTCTACCCAAGACCTCCCTGCCTGGACCCCACACCTCACAAGGAAATCTCAAAAGACAAGGGGGAATCCTATTGTTTCATCATAAGTATAGACCTATATAACACTACCTCTTATCCTGTTTCTCGCAAATGTAAAGTGATCTCCTGTATTACTTTCTCCCCTTTTTCTTTTTTTCTTTTCTTTCTTTTCTTTTTTATTCTTGTTAGTTTCTTTTGTTTGTTAGTTTTGTCTTGTTTTAGTTATTTTTGATTTGATTTGATTTGTTTTTGCTTCTTTTGGGTCACTCCTGGTGATGCTCGGAGGGTGCTCCTGGCTCTATGCTTGGAGAACGTCCCCGGTGGGCACAGGGGACCATATGGGATGCCGGGTTCTGAACCACCGCCCTTCTACAGGAAGGACAGACGCCTGGTCTCCATGCTATCTCTCCTGGCCCCACTTTATCCCTTTAATTACATCTTTTATTTAATCTTTTTTTTTAAAGAAACTTTTTTTCCTTTAGATATGTGTGAGCATATATATTCTTAGTTTTTGTCGGGTGTCTGTTTTCTTCTCTCTCCACCCCCAAATCCACCAGCAATATAATGTAGCACCACTTCCTCCTGCAAAGACATATTAAACAAAGGGGAAATTGTACGTATAAAAACAAGCTCTTATCTACTAGGGATAAGAACTCATACTTGTTTACAACACAGGGACATCTCCCACCCTGAATGTATGTCATGTGGAAACAACCTGGGCTCCAGGGAACTAGACACTGACCGTTCAGCCTTAACTCCTGGATCCCAGACATAGAAATGACAGAGATCTCCACAACAGCTCCAGGAACCAAATCCCCTCCAGGGCATTTACAATGCTATTCTGACACAAACATGTGCCAGTTCTAAACTGATAACCTGACAATGAGGAAATGGGAACAACTTGATCTAAGAGCAAGTTGTCCTTCCTCATCAGCTATCGATAAGACAAAATCAGAAGACATGTCACCCTTTGATCTGTGCAAAAGCCAAGATCGCAAAATACAGATGACTGGTTGTTGCAACCAAGACTGGACAGTACGCATCCAGGGACCAACAACAACAACAACAACGACAGAACAAAAAGCTCTAGTCTAGCTTTTGGTCTATGATCTGTTCAACAAACAAGAGTTCCAATTCCAGAAGTCTGACTGAGACTACTGCAACTGAACGGGTCTTCCGGAAACATAACGAAAGACTTTATCCCAGGCTCCATTCTAGGAGCAACATAACGACCAAGAACACCAACTAGATTCTAGGGAACCTTGAGCTCCTGGAACAGGCTTGAGTGCGTGCAGGAGGTCACCAAATAGGGCGGGTGGAAAGCGGCCATTCTAGGGAACCCTGAGCTCCTGGAACAGGCCAGAGTGAGCACAGGAGGTCATCGACTGGAGCGAGTGGAAAGCGGCCATTCAAGGGATCCTGGCACTCCTGGAATAGGCCAGAGTGAGTGTAGGAGGTCGCTGTCTTGAGCAGGGTGGAAAGCAGCCATTCTAGGGAACCTTGAATCCCGGAACAGGCCAGAGGCGTGCAGGAGGTCGCAGACTAGGGCGGTAGGAAAGCGGCCATTCTAGGAAGCCTTGAGCTCCCGGAACAGGCCAGAGTGGGTGCAGGAGGTCTCTGACTAGGGCGGGTGGAAAGCGGCCATTCTAGGGAACCTTGAACTCTCAGAACAGGCCAGAGTGGGTGCAGGAGGTCGCAGACTAGGGCGGGTGAAAAGCAGCCATTCTAGGGAACCTTGAACTCTCGGTAGAGGCCAGAGTGGGTGCAGGAGGTCACCGACTAGGGCGGGTGAAAAGCGGCCATTCAAGGGAACAGGGACAGGCCAGAGAGTGAACCTGCATTGTCTGGCTTGAAGGGAGTGGTGATTGGTCAGGCTGGATTGAGGACAAGGGAAGGTCCAAAACTCAGTGACATCACCCAACATACGTAGAGCCACATCCTGAGAAGAGACCCAGCCCCACACCACAGGTGGCAAAGGCGGGCTGAAACCTGAAGGCACTGCACTCCAAGCCAAGCCAATAAATGCAAAGAAAGATGGGTAAACCAAGGAACACATTAACAACAGGGGAGATGGAGAGAAATCAGAACAAGTTCCCAAGTCCACCAAAACGCCAAGACCCAAGAGAGGAAGACCTAAAACAGCCATGAGAATAGAATTCCAAGACATGCTAGAAGAAATGAAAGACACACTGACCAGAGACTACAATAAATCAATAGATGAACAAATGAGCCAATTTAAACAAGAACTGTACAAAATATGAAAGACTCCATACAAACAGAATTAAATGAAATACGTAAAACCGTAGAAAGCCGGAAGAGCAGAATCGCACAGCTCGAGAATCACATAGAACAACTCAAAGATAAACTGCAATCAAAAGACAATAAAGAAGCCAACAAAGAGAAGAAAAAGCACTGGAAGTAAAAGTCCAGTATTTAATGAACAAAGACAAAAGAAACAATCTAAGAATTGTAGGTATACCAGAAGGGGAGGAAACAGGGAAAGGGGAAGAACAATTAGTCAGGAGGTAATAGAGGAAAATTTTCCCACCCTCTGGAAAGACAAATCTGAGCAAATCCAGGAGGTTAAAAGAGTCCCCAACAAAATAGACACTAACAAACCAACTCCAAGACACATAGTAATTCAAATGGTAAGAAACAAAGAGAAAGGCGACCTACTTAAAGCAATAAGAGAGAAAAAACACATACAAAGGAAGGAACATTAGAATCAAACCAGATCTCCCATATGAAATACTTCAAGCAAGAAGACAGTGGAATGACATATTTAAACAACTGAATGAAAGAAATTTTCAACCTAGATTCCACTATTCAGTGAAACTCTCATTCATATGGGAGGGAAGATTAAAATCATTCTCAAACAAAAATGAACTTGCACTATTTGTGCAAACAAAACAGACCCCAAATGACCTACTCAGAGATGAATTATACAATCCAAACCCCCAATTGTAACAACCACCCTAAACAACACAACTGCACAACAGCCCTCTCTGTCAATAATCTCATTAAATGTTAATGGACTAAACTCTCCCATTAAAAAGCACATAATAAAGAACTGGATTAGAAAACATAAATCAGATTTTTGCTGCCTACAAGAAACACACCTACAAGTACAAGATAGGCACAGGCTTAGAATAAAAGGATGGAAATCAATTATCCAGGCCAATGGAAATGAAAAAAAAAAAAAGCAGGGACGGCTATTCTTATATCAGATCAAATTGCATTCAACCTCAAGAAAGTGTTCAGAGACAAAGAGGGTCACTACTTACTGATCAGGGGAACACTAGACCACGAAGTGCTAATGCTGGTTAACATCTACGCACCTAATGCAGAGCCAGCAAAATATGTACAGCAACTGCTTGCAAGACTGGAGAAACACATGAAGGGAAATGTGATAGTAGTGGGAGACCTTAATACTCCACTATCACCACTGGACAGATCCACCAGACAGAAAACTAACAAAGAAATAAGAACCGTAAATGAAAAATTAGAAGGACTAGGGCTCATAGACTTATATAGGGCCCTCCACCCCCAGAAAGCAGAGTACACATTCTTCTCAAGTCCACATGGAACCTTCTCTAGAATAGATCATGCCTTTGGATACAAATCTAACCTGCATAAAATCACAAAGGTAAGAATTATTAGAAGCACCCTGTCAGATCACTATGCAATAGAAGTCAAAATTGACTGTAAAAAGAAATAATGGAGAAAATCCAACACCTGGAGATTAAACAACATGCTGCTCAAAAACAGCTGGATCAAAGAGGTACTCAAGGAAGAAATAAAAAGATTCCTTGAGACAAATGACAATGAAGAAACAACTTGTCAAAACTTGTGGGACACAGCAAAAGCAGTAATCAGGGAGAAACTCATGGCAATGCAATCCTATGCAGGAAAGAGGAAAATGGCAAAATTAGCAGCTTAAAGGACCATCTTTTTTTTTTTTTTTTGGTTTTTGGGCCACACCCTGTGACGCTCAGGGGTTACTCCTGGCTATGCGCTCAGAAGTTGCTCCTGGCTTCTTGGGGGACCATATGGGGCGCCGGGGGATCGAACCGCGGTCCGTCCTAGGTTAGCGCAGGCAAGGCAGGCACCTTACCTCCAGCGCCACCGCCCGGCCCCAAAGGACCATCTTAAGGTGCTGGAACAACAGCAACAAAGAAACCCAAACACAACCAGAAGACACGAAATAATAAAAAACAGAGCAGAAATAAACAATATAGAAACTAAGAAAACAATACAAAAAAATCAATGAGACCAGGAGTTGGTTTTTTGAAAGAATAAACAAGATAGACAAACCGCTGGCAAGACTCACCAAAAAAAAAAAAAAAAAAAAAGGGAAACACCTAAATAAGCAGGATCACAAATGAAAGGGGAGAGATTACAACAGAACCCCAAGAAATCCAACACATCATGAGGACATATTATGAACAACTATACTCAGTTAGGCTAGAGAACCAAGAAGAAAGTGATAGATTCTTGGAAAAATACCAGCTTCCAAGACTAGAAAAGGAGGACTTAGAAAGCCGAAACAGGCCAATCACGTCAGAGGAAATTGAAACAGTAATTAAGAAACTCCCCAAGAACAAAAGTCCAGGCCCAGATGGTTTTACAGGTGAATTCTATCAAACATTCGAAGAAGAATTACTTCCACTGATCCACAGGCTCTTCCAAACCATTGAAAAGACAGGAATCCTCCCAATTCCTTTTATGAGGTCAATATCACTCTGATTCCCAAAGAAGGCAAAGATACCACCAAGAAAGAAAACTACAGACCAATCTCACTAATGAACATAGACGCAAAAATACTCAACAAAATCTTAGCGAACTGAATCCAGCACTACATCAAAAAGATTATACACCATGACCAAGTGGGTTTCATCCCAGGGATGCAAGGCTGGTTCAACATACCCAAATCAATCAACATCATACACCACATCAATGATAAAAAAGACAAAAACCACATGATCATATCTATCGATGCAAAGAAGGCATTTGACAAAATTCAACACCCATTCATGTTGAAAACACTAAGCAAAATAGGTCTGGAAGGAACCTTTCTCAAGATAGTTACAACTATCTATGAAAAGCCCACAGCTAACATTATCCTTAATGGTGAAAAACTGAAAGCATTCCCACTACAGTCAGGAACTAGGCAAGGATGTCCACTCTCTCCACTCTTATTCAACATAGTCTTAAAAGTCCTAGCAATAGCAATCAGACAAGAGAAGGGAATCAAAGGAATTCAAATAGGGAAAGAGAAATTAAAACTATCTTCTTTTGTAGATGACATGATGATATACATGGAAAACCCTGAAGAGTCCACAGTAAAACTCCTAGAAACAATAAACCAGTACAGAAAAGTGGCTTGTTACAAAGTCAATATACAAAAGACAGTAGCATTTTTCTATACAAATAACGAAGTAGAAGAGAGAGAGAGATTAAGAATACAACTCCATTTAAAATAGTATCAGAAACATCAAGTACCTAGGAATCAACCTTACCAGGGAAGTGAAAGACTTATACCTGGCAAACTTCAAAACACTTCAGAAAGAAATTGAAGAGGATCTTGGGAAATGGAAGAACATCCCATGCTCATGGGTAGGCAGAATCAACATAGTCAAAATGACCATCCTACCCAAACTCCTATATAGATTTAACGCAATCCGCATCCAAATTCAGACATCATTCTTTAAAGACTTAGAACAATCAATCATAAAATTTATCTGGAACCACAAAAGACCCAGGATAGCCAAACACATACTAAAAAACAGGAAGCTGGGTGGCATCTCCTTACCTAACCTGAGGCTATACTATAAAGCCATAGTGATCAAAACAGCATGGTACTGGTACAAAGACAGAGCCTCAGACCAGTGGGTTAGAACTAAATTTCCAGACATAAGCCCCCAGATATACAGTCAACTGATATTTGACAAAAGAGCCAAGAACTTGAAATGGGACAAAGAAAGTCTTTTCAACAAATGGTGTTGGTACAACTGGAAAACCACATGCATGAAATTCAAAATTGACCCATACCTCACTCCTTATACAAAAATCAACTCAAAATGGATCAAAGACCCCGAAATTAGATCCGAATCTATAAAGTTTATAGAGAAGAAAATAGGTAGAACACTCGAAGACATACATATCAAAAAGATCTTCGGGGATGGAGCACCAATGGCAAGAACTTTAGCATCAAACATAAACAAATGGGACTACATCAAACTAAAAAGCTTCTGCATGGCAAAAGAAACCCTACTTAACACAAGAAGACAGTTAAGTGACTGGGAAAAATCTTTTCACCCATCATATCAGATAAAGGGCTGATATCCAGAATATACAAAACACTCAGAAAGCTGAGCCCCCCCAAACCAAATAAAGCCATAAAAATGGGAAGATGAAATGAATAGACACTTCTCTGAGGAAGACTGAAAGATGGCCAACAAACACATGAAAACATGATCACCTTCACTCATCATTAGGGAAATCCAAATGAAGACAACAATGAGGTACCACCTTACACCAGTGAGGATGGCTCACATAAAAAATAATAAGAACAATCTATGTTGGCGGGGATGCGGCATGAAAGGCACTCTCATCCACTGCTGCTGGGAATGCCCCCTAGTCCAACACCTATGGAGAACAGTCTGGAGAGTGCTCAAAGAACTCAGAATTGAGCTACCATTTGATCCAGCAATTGCTCTCCTAGGTATCTACCCCCAAGTTGGAAGGACATTCATTCCAAAGTATATTTGCTCCCCACTATTTATCGCAGCACTCTGTATAATAGCCAAATCTTGGAACCAACCTCGATTTCCAACAACAGATGAATGGATCATTAAGATGTGGTATCTATACACAATGGAATACTACATGGCAGTCAGAAATGATACGATCACAGACTTTGCAGCAACGTGGATGGACCTAGAACATATTATGTTAAATGAAGTAAGCCAGAAGATGAAAGATAAACACAGAATGATAGCACTATTCTGAAGCACCTAGAACATACACCTTATATATAACTAATACTCAACAATCAAATAACAAGGTTTAACAGGGTAGAAACCCCAAACACTGTAACAGTCAACATATACAGGAGAGAAGTGCCCAAACACATAAAAGAGGAACAACACAAACTCTTGACTACACATTATACCACACACACACACACACAAACAACAACAACAACACAACAAAAAACCAGCAGCAGCCAAAACAGCAGCATAGAAAGAACAAGTAAGTAATCAGCCTTCTACTACAAAGGCCCATAATAAGCCTTTAGGGATCTTATACAGGATTACAGGCAAAGGATACCATGGGAAACCACTGACTCCATGGAAGCATGCCATAAAAATATGTTTTAATGCCTTAATCTTTCTATACTTAAAATAACCTCTCAGCTTTTCTGTCTACAGGTGTTCTTGGATACAAAGGGTGGACAAACTAAGGTTGCATCTCGGGGCTCAATCACACGAGATATCATATCCAGCTTGCACTACGAGAATGTCCCAATAAAAGTCTTTAACATTCCCTTAATCCCTAGGTATTACCTTCATTTAGGACTTGAAGCACGTGACCACCCAAACCACTGAAGTAACAACTGTGACCTATAGACTTATACTACAGGCCCTACTCATTGAACACACTCAAGCAAACTAGCATTCCCTCGCTCTTTTCTCTACTCTTCTCACTACTGTTTTTTATTTTTCTTTTTTTTCTCTTTCTCTCCTTTTATTTTTAATTTATTTTCTCTTTTCTTTCCTGACCCTTTCATATATACTTTCCCCTTTCACCCCTTTGAAAATTCGACTATCCCTTCACCCCGCAATCCCATCCAGATTCCCCACATTAAAACTCTTCACCCTCAGTTTCTATTCCATTAGGCATCAAGCGAACCAGTACCTTGCACCCAAACGAAGGGACAACCAGTCAAACCCACACCTCGCCCCCTACAAGAAAAGGCAATCAACTCCCCTGCTAACTCATGCTGCGTGGTCCTCCTTACCAACCCTTCCTAACGTGGACTGTTACTTGAAACCGGACTTACCTCTACAAGTATCCCCCAATGCATGAACTCTTCCCAAGTCCTCCCTACCACAAATCTTTTGCCAATCTCAAGAAGGTCAGGTTGGGAGATGGAAAGGTGCCCGGGAACCCACATACCACAAAAGACAATGGGGAAACCTATACTACCATCATAAGACCTGTATTACACTACCTCTTTACCTGCTTTTCCCCAAATGCAAGATACTTTCTTGCATCACCTTGTTCCTTTAATTAATTTTTTACTTTATTTCTTTTTTTTAATTTTTTAAAATTTTTTAAATTTATTTATTTAAAGAAAATATATCACATACTTGACATAACTGATCATGATATATTTGTTGCAGGATGACAGAAGTAAATTTATTTAAAAAATAGAAAATAAAGCATCTTAAAAAATTTGTAAAAAAGAAGAGAGAGTTCATTAGCAGTTATATTCGTGAAAATTATTGTATCACCAATGAAGTCATTAATACAATAGCCGAAAGTTTAGTACACTCCTTTTTTTTTAAGAGATGGGAGATAAACACACACACACACACACACACAACCCAAAAATATATGTGGGGGGGCAGTTGTTGTTGTCTGCATAGGCACAGCAAAATATGGAAGAAGTTGGAAGGAAAAACCTTTGGTCTTAAAACAGGGAGATCTTACCCCTGAGGTATTTTGGCATAAGACCAACTTGAGGCTTCAGGCATACAAGGTTGTGTAACATAACTCAGAAGAGGGTCAGACACAGAATGATCATAAGTGAATATGAAGAAACTTAAGGGAATAATACAGTCACCAGTAACAGATGCCTGAGAACTGGTTTATGGAATTAAGCTTACAAAGGAGGTGGTTTGAGTGGAGGAATATTCTAGTGGAGGGTGTTGGAATACTGTATGCATAGAACCCTATCATTAACAGTATTATAAATCTCAATGTCTAAAATTTATAAATAAAATTTTAAATGTTTTATTGACCATTCACTCCTGAACCATGAATACCATCTACAGAAACAAGCATGGTCTCCTACACCAAGCACCAGGAATATAAATTTTACCAAGGAAGACCCCACTACCACCATGGCACTGACTTACTCCAAAGATAGTTCTTATATTACCCTGACAACCAGACAACAGCAACAGTCTGCAATGCTAACTGATTGTGAGATGGAACCAGAAGACACTACACACCACTCAGACTTCGACATAGAACCTATATAGAAACCAGGATTTACTTTATTTCTTAAAAAACTTTTTTTTATTTTCTTCTTTTCTTATGTGCTCTGCCACATTTTTTTTATCTCAATACCATGGCTTGTATATGGTGCTTACCCTTTTGTTTTGTTTGTTTGTTTGTTTTGGAATGCTCACTGGAAATTTTATTTGACAGTTCTTTATGTACTGTTGTGGTGTTTCACCTTCTTTTTCCCCTTCCTCTCTCAAACCAAGGATGAAAGCCTCTAGAAGGACTCCGCCCATTTCCGGAGTATCTGATTCTTTTTTTCTTTTTTTTCTCCAGGTTATTACTTTTCTCTTCTTCAAACAAAATTGCATAACTTGAACTATCTAGTCCCGCCTTCCAATTGGGTGGGGGAATAAGGGAGGTACCAAGACCAAATAGGTGTAAGACCACTAAGTAGTAAGCTGGGCACAGAGGGAACCACTTATTCTAGCAGCCCCGGGGGGTAAGGAAAGAGGTTATGGGAAGAAGGACAGAACAGAGGTGGAGGGAGGACAATTCGGTGATGGGAATTCCCCTGATTTTATGTTAATATGTACCTAAAATATTATTGTCAATGATATGTAAGCCACTATGATTAAAATAAAAATTATATTTAATTAACAAAAAAAAAAGAACACCAACTACAGAAGATGGATTAAAATGACACTGAAGAAGCATAACTGCTAGAACCACAAAGAAAGACTTCATCATAAGCTCCATTCCCTGAACTGCACAGCCACCAAGATCTCTAGATACAGAGGTCTGATTTTACCATCCAAGACAAAGCAGAAGTCTTCCACACACCACGAAAACAATAAGGGGAGAGTAAATGATCATGCAAGGAGTCTAGAGTTAATCCCATGACAGTATACTTCAGGGGTGGAGAAACCCTGTATCTCTTAGGTCAAGGGAATTTCCTCTACAATATCCCAAATAGTTACTGTGCCTATGCAGGAGGAAAAAGAAAAGGAAAAAAAAAAGCACAAAACAACAATGTTCCACATGTTTATCGATTGATCGATTTTTTTGACGTCTTTATTTTGGTGTGGAGATTAAGGTTGATGTCTCCAATATTATTTTATTTTATTTTGTCTTGTCTTTCTCTTTCTTTTTGCACTCAAGCATGATTTGATTTCAGAACCAAGACTATTGTGTGGTGCCTGTCTTTATTGCTGTAGTGCTCACTGGTTATTTAATTCGACATTTCTTTCTGTATTGTTGTGGTGTTTCAATTACATTTTTCACATCCTCTTCAAACTGAGGTTGGAAGCCTCTAGAGGAACTCCACCCATTTTCAGCATATTTGACTTTTGACTTTTTTTTTTCCTCTTATTTTGTACCCCAATCTATTGCTTTTATTTCCGTCAAACAAAACCACATACCTCGATTTATCTAGCTCTGCCTCTTAAATAGAGGGGGAAACAAGGGAGAGTTTTAGGACCAAACAGATATGTGATCACTAATAGTAAGCCAGACAAAGAGGGGTCCACCTACTCTAGCAGCCCGGGGGGTTATGGTGGGGTATATGGGTTGTAGAAAGGGAACTGGAATGGGGGGAGGACATATTTGGTGATGGGTATTCCCCTGATTCAATGTTAATATGTACCTAAAATACTACTCTGAAAGATATGTAAGCCATTATGGAAAAAATGTTTGTGTTTTTAATCAGAAACTTTCTTTGACTTACATGTATTATTATTATATCAATTAAATTATGTTATGTTACTATATTATGTTATGTTAGTTTACCTCATTATGTTAATCAATTTTGACTCTTGAATAAATTCTTATTTATGGTCTGCTATCTGGTCAGTCATATTAAAGACCGACGTGTTTTAAACTCAAACTTTGAAAATAGTCCCCTTTAAAATAATTTTATCAGCAGAAAGCTTATTGATAATAATTAATTTGCAATCATTTTACAGCTCACCATTTTTATTGGATGTTTTTAGATAACAGGTTTCAAATGTAAGAAGGTAGAAAGTAAAATACTGTCACAAACAAGCCTTGAATAAGAATTGTATTCCTGTATGGATATCTATGTGTAGAAATTATTCACTTTCCTCATCATGTTTAAAGTTTCTAGAGAATTATTTTTTCTGACTTAGACCATATTTGATTTGAAAGTTTCTTCCATAGATTAGCTGTAAATAGAGTTTCAGAGTAGGAAATATAAAGAAACGGCAAGAAAGAAGTTGTTGAGATTAACCAATATTAGACCTAGATGGACATCTCTTAGATTTTGCATTGAGCTCTGTCATATTACAACCTACAAAGTAAGTCTTAACATCTTAAGCATTACTTTGCTCTTGATGTTCATTCAGTTTTTTAAGCGACAACCGTGTAGATGTTTGACCAGAGCACTAATAGTTGCGGCAGGTATGGTGCTTGCCTTGCATGCAGCTGACTTGGGTTCTAGTCCCAGCATCCCAAATTGTTCCCTGACCACTGCCAGGTATGGTCCCCTCAAACAGTAATTGATGATGTCATGGATGTTAAGCCAAGGGAAAGAACCAGTTCTGTCTCCCCAGATTCATGAAAGGTAAAAATTAGCTCATTGTTTATTAGTCTCCCGCTGTGGTTATTTAACTTATTGACTTGCACTTATGCTTTGTGTTTGGGAATAACTGGAGGAAAAGCAGATGCTAGAATTCTACTTTAACATCTAGAAGTCTTTGTTTCAAGTGTAAAATTCTATATATTTTGTACAAAAGTTAATTCTTTTGGTAGGATGCATTATTTACGGTTTGTTTTGGACTGAATTGAAGGATTTTTCTTTAAATGCTTTGTCTCAGTTTTAACCTGGTCTTTTGTACTTTTCTTCAGAAATGAATTAAAAAAGATCCAGCTTCATTAAAGTGGGTTTTTGTCCTGCTGGATTGAAAATAAACAATAAAATTTATTTTGCCTTTAAAAAAAAGAAGAAAAAAATTCTTACAATAAAAAAAAAGAAGGCAAGAAAGTTTACTTAACAACATTTTTAGTTTGCTATAAGAAAAACAATAAAATAAAAAATTCCGTATAATTTTCTGCTTTGGAAAAGCTGGGTATTCCAGATCCCAGTATTTCCATCTTTTTCCTGTAGTCTCTCAATAAAATGCTTGGAAATCCCTCCCCAACTAAACCTGAAAAAGAGCATCCCTTATTAGTTTAAATAGTAACTATCCAGAATGGCTAATTTCTGTACTTCACAGATTTAAAATTCCTTTTATTAAAGGTTTAACCTTATCTTGATGCTAGGCTAATTTAAATTTTGTACCTGATTTTCCTTCTAAGGCAGCTGCACTTTAATATACCTTAGGTTTCTGTGGTGGTTGGTTTCTGTTCTCAGTCATATGAGATCTGATAAGGCAGTATTTTAGTTAATATGTAGTAAATATGAAAGTGATTTAACAAACTTCCTTCTCTAGAAATAATCCTGATATTTGTCTATTAATTTAAGCTTCATTTACTTTTTAGTTTCTAAGATATGTATTTGGTTTAAAGTGGTTCTGTTTTTCTTTCCTGTAACATCATTTGGTTAAGGTTCTTCCATTTTCCCCTAAGAATTCTTTATTATATATAATAGTGTTACTGTTTGTGACACATAGATGGGCAAAACTCAGTTTCTTGCATAACAGAACTAATCTCAAAGAAGTGAAGAGGATAATCCACTAAAGGGTTCCAGTTTCAGACTGCATGTGTAACACGATTGCTTAAATTGCTAATTTGCGTTTTTTTAATTTGTTTACTTTCCACGTGAAACGTTCGAAGACATAATCTTGAGTCATGAGAAAGGTAACTTTCTTTATGGAAGTATGAGGAATCTCAATTATGAAGTAGCTAGGATATGAGTCTTACCGGCTATTTAGAATTCAAAGGTTTAAACTAAAAGGTCTATTACTTTAAAAGGCATAGTTGAACATGTCAAAACAAAAGCAAAAATGCACCAGCTACTCTTTCAACTAAAGTGAGGAAGCCCAATGAATTCACACAACGAAATGGAGAAAATGAGAAGAATGTTTATCTAGAAATCATCATAAGCTAAGTGATGAAGAACATTTACTGGTTTATTCTGAATCCTATTAATTTTGCAATTCTTGGCTACATATGAATTTCTGTGGTACAGCTGCCTAAAGTCATGTTTAACTAGCCTGGTAAGTTTTATTGGCCTAATATTTGCCTTTGCCAGATATGAGAACATTAGAACTGAACTTGTTTTTATTGAAATTAGTTTTGTTTTATAGATATTTTCTCATGAGAAATGATGGCAGCAAAAAATAAATTTTTAACATAATGTGGGCCGGAGAGATAGCATGGAGGTTGGGGGTTTGCCTAGCATGCAGAAGGACGGTGGTTCGAATTCCGGCATCCCATATGATCTGCCAAGCCTGCTATGAGCGATTTCTGAACTTAGATCCGAGAGTAACCCCTGAGTGCTGTTGGGTGTGACGCAAAAACCAAAAAAAAAAAAAAAAAAAAAAAAATGTTAACATAAAATGTTAGGGAATGTAATTACAGAGGGGAATTGGTTGGTGCTCTTTAAAAAAAAAGAAAGAAATATAAAGAAAGAAGGAAGGAAGGAAGAAAGAAAAGAAAGGAGGAAGAAAGTAAAGAAAGAAAGAAAAAGAAAGAAAAAGAAAGAAAGAAAGAAAAAGAAAGAGAAAGAAAGAAAGAAGAGAAAGAAGAAAGAAAGAAAGAAAGAAAGAAAGAAAGAAAGAAAGAAAGAAAGAAAGAAAGAAAGAAAGAAAGAAAGAAAGAAAGAAAGAAAGAAAGAAAGAAAGAAAGAAAGAAAAGAAAGAAAGAAGAAAGAAAACGGAAAACATTACACTTAGAGCAAGTACCTTGCCATATGGGAATATAATGTAGACCATTCTGCTTTTTCTTTCATCAGGGTAGGAAGAAAAGAATGAAGTCAGTTTGAGCTGAAAGACTGGATAGACAGACTTGTGCCTACAAGCAGCTGTTAAATAAGCGGGTTTAAGATCCAGCACTGTTACTGCATTTTTTTTTTCGGGCCACACCTATTTGATGCTCAGGGGTTACTCCTGGCTAAGCGCTCAGAAATTTCCCCTGGCTTGGGGGTGGGGGGGAACCATATGGGACCCTGGGGGATCGAACCGCGGTACTTCCTTGGCCAGTGCTTGCAAGGTAGACGCTACCTCGCCGGCCCCGTTACTGCATATTTTAAGCAGATGATTGAAACAATTGCAGCTAAGGTAAACTGGTGAAGATTCCAACTTCAAAGTAACGAGGTAAATGAGGTGCCAGTGTAGATTTGTGGTAGCATTGTGCCTTGTCCAAGAACAGAGGCTCTGGAGGAAACTTTATTTAACCATCTCCTTTCAATCCTAGCTCCTGGACAGTTTCACAAACATCCCCATGTTTCTGCTGTAAAATAGAGTTAATATTAACCCCTACCTTAACAGGTTGTTGAAATGTTGTATTATATTAGTGTAACACACAAGTAAGGTGCTGAAACATAAGTCCTTACACTAAATGTTAACTGTGACGATGACAAAGAAATCGAGGATGGATAATAGAGATTGTGTAAGAGTGAAGACAAAACACACTTACTTAGAAGCGATTAGACCTGGCTCAGAAACAAGATTTTTGCAGAAAATCTCTTTATGGTCACACCACTCAGCCTGTTAATTTTACTCCTGAGATTTGTCATCAGAAATAATTGATATTGCTAACTAAGTAACAGAAAGGGAAATCAAAAGTGTCATTTTGAACAAAGGATGATTACTAAAAAGCATTCAATTGCACAATTAAGGGAAATAATTATTCTCTATATCTACTATCAACAAACAATAACGTAATAGAACTGGAATGTGACCCAATAATTAAATAGCTGACATGAAAATCTGAGGCTCTGGGTTTCCAAGAACAGGAATAACAAGAGCAAATTAGAAAAAAAATATTACATACTCTTCTCTTTTTTTTCTGAGAATATGAATTATTTCAGAATGGAGATTAAATTACTTTTAATTCACAAATTAAATGAAAGAAAAGGCAATTTGTTTAATTTTGTTCTTGATTCTAATAATCCCCTAATATTAGAATACTGAATAATTTTGAGTGAATGAGGATCATTTGAGTTATACCTTGAGTTATACAAGAGTATCTAAGGGGCTACTCTTGCCTCTGGACTTAGAGGTCACTCCTGGTGATGCTCAAGTGATCATGTGATAGGTGCTAAGGATTAGACTGGACAGCCTTACTTATCTCCAGTTTGACCTAAACAATTCTTCAATTGAAAGGATTACTGAAATACTCTTAAATAATAGATTATCTTGAATTCCTGATTGAATCTCTAACATATATTTGCTGAGCACCTATTGTCCCTTAATCAGTGTTATAGGTGTGGGGATAGGGTAAAAAACAAAATATCTAGTGCTTATTTGGAAGGGAAGGGAGTGTTCAGTATGCTCAATGTTCTCAGTGAGGAATGCCTTTCCTCTGAAAAGCATAGGTTGTTAAGAAAGCCACAACATATGCTTAAATCACTCAATAAGCCACTTCTGGATTTTTTTCCTCCTGGGACATATTTTACTTGTATTTCTAGGTTGGCTAGGAACAGATTCATATCCTTTGCTGGTGTAATTACCTCTCCAATTTAATGCTTTAAATTCTGCAACTTTTAGGGGAATGTGTTGGCCAATACCAGTTAAAGCAATTATAAATGTCAGGTTGTCTTCCTCTGCCTAAAGTCAATTCATGAAGCAGGTTGATTAGACTAGACCTGTGTCACACTGTTCTGGCACATATTTTTATTATTATAGGCCCTTTATTGTATTTTTAATGTAAATACTTTTATTTATAAAATTTCTGTTCAAATAATGATAAATGAAAGAATGAGCAATTTGTATTGCTCCACATCAGCTACCATTTATTTTATTTTTATGTAATTATTTAGTTTATTTTTCCTTGGCATAAAAGTGCCTAAAGGTTTTTGAAAATGTTAGAAATATATGGAATAACTTGAGTTAGGGTTATTTTCTGCTTTTAAGAAAAACTGAAGTGACTGTATTGCAGAAATTCTCACCAAACCGAGCAAGAAACCAAGAAGTATGCTTCGGAGAAATGGGAGGCTCAGTGTATTATACTAGCAGAACCCATTTGGGTTCCCAAAAAGGGCCTCGTTTCAATTTGGGTGGAAGGGGGTGGAGCTTGCAGGAGCTGGAAGGGGAATACAGAAGCAAAAATTTCCAAATGTACTATTGCATAGAAGAGTTATGAGCATCTCAAGCATACTTCTACACTCTAAACATAGTTTTCAGACAGAATCAGGGAGATTATTTCAAAGTAAAGGCATAGACACCTCATAGTTCAGGCATAGCAATTGTTTTTAGCAGCTTTTATTTTTCTCTATTTTTCTCAGCTGTCTATGTGTAAGGGACAATAGGAAAAAAAAACCCTATTATTTTTCATCAGAAAAGGAAACAGGGGTCTTTTTCTCATTCATTGGAGAGGTTGGAGAGACTATAAAATGGGGAAGGTGCTTGCCTTGCATTTTGCAAACCCAGATTAGATCCCTGTCATTGCATTTGGTCCTCTTAACCCTAAAATACTAATTTCCAAGCATTCAGCAAGGAGTAAGCCCTGAGCACACAAATGTGCATCCCCAAAATATTAAACAAACAAAAATAACCTCAAAAAGTACAAAAAAGAAAAAGCTGAAAATAATTTATCTTGAATCCAGGGTCCTTTAATTGATTAATTGACCAATGTCATAGTTTCTCTGATATTGTGTGACTATTAGGCTGGCTTGAAGGACACTCATTTCAAATAAGCTCTTCTACCATTATCAATCCTGCAGAAATCATAGACATTCTACTTTATAAGTTGTAGTGGTATTTTTTCAGTTTATTGATTGGTTTATGGCTCTAAAACTGTACTTTAAAAAAGTGTAGCTGCTTATTTATAATTATAAGAGGTAGTGGAGCCACAGTATTCTAGGAAGTTCATTTTAAGAAGGCATAGTAGTTACAGTGAAAACAATATTGACAGCTGATATTTATTACTTCCTTATTTTCAGAGCTGGCAGCTTGATAATGGCACAACATATAATCTGAGTGAAATGGTGAGTAATGTTTATATTTCCAGAAACTTAACAATGTTTGTGCTAATAAAAAAGAAAGGACAATGGTTTTATTATTATAAAAATTCCTGGGGTTGGCAGATAATGGAGTGGCAGAGTACATGCCTAGTACATTCCTAGCATGTACAAACCTCAAATTTTATTCCTTGTATGTCCCACATAAGTCCCACTAGTGTTGTCCTGGTGCTTCCTAGTGTTGTGCATCTGAGAACATGACTGAGTATTCTGGAAAGTGGGTGGGTGTGGAGGTCTGCATCAAGAACTGAGCTACCACAGTAAGAGTTTTGGTACCTTTAACCTTATTATCTTCATGAGGCCCCTGTAAAAAAAAAAACAAAGAAAGAAAGAGGAAAAACAAAGAAAGAAAGAAGAAAGAAACAAAGAAAGAGAGGTAAAAGTAAAAGAAAAGAAAAAAGAAAAATTGCTCCAAAATCAATCTCATTTAGGTATGAAGAGATAGTACAGAGATTCAGGCATTTGCTCTGCATTTATCTGTGACTATGACAATGATTCAGATCCTTGCACTACTAGGTGTAGTCCCTGAGCACAGAGCCAGGTATGACCCCTGAAGCAGTGCTAAGTGTGGCTCAAATGACAAACATCACATTTATTTATTTCTGTTAAAGGAAAGATGAACAAAATAGCCTGTAATTTGAATGAAAGGATTTTGATTTTTAGGCTTCCTAATATGCTTGGGAATACTATTGGATTAGTGCTTAGAGGACACTCCTAGTAGTGCCTAGGTCTGAGCTGGGCCTTCTGAATATCATGCATGCTCTCAAGCGCAAGAATATGTGATTTTTTTTTGTTTTGTTTTGTTTTTGGGCCACACCCGGTGGTGCTCAGGGATTACTCCTGGCTATCTGCTCAGGAATAGCTCCTGGCAGGCACAGGGACCATATGGGATGCTGGGATTTGAACCAACCACCTTTGGTCCTGGGATGGCTGCTTGCAAGGCAAAAGCCACTGTGCTATTTCTCCGGCCCCAGAATATGTGATGTTGACCCATGAGAAAATATTTAAAAATCACAGACAGAAGTGATGAAAGTGCAGGACTAATCAAAATTTATAAATTTGGTTCTGCTAATTCGATTTAGGCAAGTTACACAATATTTCTGTGACTTAGTTCTATTCTGTGTCTTCTAAGAGGGTTGGATTAACCTTTAGTATTTCTGCTAGCCATTTCATTTATAGCTTTTTTACTTTTCTACAATAAGCCCATTTATTCATATGCTTAGTTACTCCATATCTTAATTTATTAAGTCAGAGGTGGGACCTGAGTTTCCATACTTGAAACAAGCATTCAGGTGTTGCAGTGTTGATAAACTATATTGCATGCTGGCTACAGAGCCTTTAGGTAATTAAATTCACACAAACATCTTGGTTTACTCCACCTTATATAAAATATATATACATATAAAAATATGAAACAAAGTTTGGAGGGATATATATAATTTATATAATATGTATATAAATTATTTATAATTTAATTTGACTTCACCTCCTAGTATATGACCTTGTTAGGGAACTTTACTTTTTTTTTTACCTATAAATTTGAATCTCCTTTTGTTGTTGTTGTTGATTAGTTTTTGTTTTTTGTTTGTTTTTGAGCCACACCCAGTAACACTCAGGGGTTACTACTGGCTCTGAGCAGCTCAAAAATTGCTCCTGGCTAGGAATACCATATAGAATTCTGGGAGATGGAACCATGGTTCATCCTACATCAGCACATGCAAGGCAAATATCCTACTGCTGTGCCACCACTCCAGCCCCTGAATCTCCTTCTTATGTGAAGTGTATGTTATGAATACTCTGACCTCATGAATAAAAGTTTTGTCACTTAAAAGTGTACACTGGTGAAGGGATGGGTGTTAGAACATTGTAGGACTGCAATTCAACCATTAACAGCTTTGTAACTGTGATATCTCACATAGCAGCTCAGGTCAAAGGAGGGGGAAATGGGGTGCATGCTGGGAACAGGGGTGGAGGAAGGACAACACCGGTGGTGAGAATTCCCCTGATTCAATGTCACTATGTACCTAAAATATTACTGTGAAAGATTTGTAATTTACTTTGGTCAAAATAAAAAAGTATTTCATTAAATTAAAAGAAATTTTTTTGCCACACTCTTGGCTCTGCACTCAGAAATCAATCCTCATAGGCTCTGAGACTATACAAAATGCTGGGAATCGAACCCAGGTCAGTTCCAGGTCAGCCGTATGCAAGGCAAATGCCATACCGCTATACTATCACTTGCGCCCGTCCTTTCAGCTTTTTTGAATAGTATGTCCTCATAAATTTTCACCATGGAAGTTACTTGCACTAATTCCTGTGTTTTGGGGCCATGAAGAATGGCATATGCCTAAAACGACAGATGCTTCCTGGAGTTAGAATCATCCAACTCTCTACAAACACTTTAATCCTTCAGTAGTACCTTATGTACATTGCAAGTTGAGTCATTATTTGTCTAGATATGTTTCATATCTTTTGTGCCCACATGTAAGCCTGTAAGGAACGAATGATCCCCAGACTTCTCACATTCTATTTGCAGGAGACACAATGCTATACTTGATAAAATTTAAAGATTTTACAAAAACTCCTAGGGACAAAAAACAACAAACTCGTACTGTAAAGTGGTAGGCTGCAGTATTAAAATGGAAAGCTCACGGATTTCCTATCTGAAAGTAATGAAAGAGAAGAGAGATATTTATAAAACTGTCCCATCAACCTATATAAAGAAAGCTACAGAACACTACTACAAGAAATAAAAGAGAGGGGCCGGAGCAGTGGGGCAAGCAGTAAGGCATCTGCCTTGCTGGCACTAGCATAGGATGAACTGCGGTTCGATCCCCCATCATCCCATATAATCCCCTAAGACAGGAATGATTTCTGAGTGCATAGACAGGAGTGACCCTTGAGCATCACTGGGTGTGGCCCCAACCTCCCCCAAAGAATTAAAGAGGACACAAAGAATGAAAGCACACTCTCTGATCAAGGATTGTGAAGATTAGTATTATCAAAATTATCAAAATGGTACCACTCCTTAAAGAACTGTACAGATTTAATGCAGTGCTAATATGGATACCCAAACCACTAAAAATGGATCAAACACTCCTAAAGTTTATATGGAAGAATATCCCACTTGGTAATGTTAAATCAATCTTTGGGAAAAAAGAAGATGGGAGGCATCACTTTCCTCAACTTCAAACTGTTCTAAAATATGGTAGTAATTAAAACAGCATGTTACTGGAATAAAGATAAATCCTCAGGTTAATGGAATAAAGTTAAATATTCTGAGACAGACCCTCAGGTATATGATTAGCTACTATCTAATAAAGAAGCAACAAAAAATGAAGTGGAGCAAGACAAGCCTCTTCAACAAGTTGTGTTGGAAGAACTGGTCAACTCATGCAAAAAATGAACATTTTTCTAACATGATGATTAAAAATAGAATAAAAATGAATTAAAGACCTTGATATCAGAAATGAATCCATAAGATATATATATAGATAGATAGATAGATAGATATAGATATATAAAGGTAGGCAGAAATCTTCATAATGTAGAAACTACAGGTATCTTAAAGGATGAAGAATACTGACAAAGCAAGTATAAGTAAAGATAAACAAATGGGACTTTTGTTTCTTAAGAACCTTCTAGACCATGGGCCTGAGTGATAGTGCAGCGGTAGGGCATTTACCTTGCAAGTGGCTGATCTAGGACAGACCTCAGTTTGATCCCAATGTTCAATATGGTCCCCCAAGCCAGGAGCGATTTCTGAGTGCATAGCCAGGAGTAACCCCAGAGCGTCAAAAACAAACAAACAAACAAAAAAAAACCCTTTATGAATGGTCCTTAACTATGGCCCGTGGGCTACATATTGTATTTGGTCCCATTTTGTTTCTTCACTTCAAAATAAGATATATGCAGTGTGCATAGGAATTTGTTCATAGTTTTTGTTTTTACTATAGTCTGGCCCTCCAATGGTCTGAGGGACAGTGAACTGGCCCCCTGATGAAAAAGTTTAAGAGCCACAGGAGATACTCCACAGAGTGGGAAAATTATTTATCTACCATGTATCAGATAAGGGGTTGATATCAAATATATATAACACATTGGAAGAACTTTACAAGACAAAAAGCATCCAACCCCATAAATATAGGGAGAAGAGATGAGCAAAATCTTCCTCACAGAAGAAATACAATAGAAAAATACAATTTTAATATCCATTAAAATTGCTCTGCTCACTATTTATTGGGGAGTTGCAAAGAAAAACATTAATGGGATATCATCTCATACCACAGAAACTAGTACACCTTAAATATAATTACAAGAAAAAACATCTAATCCCATCAAAAAATGGGGAGAAGAAATGGACAGACACTTTGACAAAGAAGAAATACAAATGGCCAAAAGACACATGAAAAAATGCTCCTCATCACTAATCATCAGGGAGATGCAAATCAAAACAACTATGAGGTACCCCACCTCATGCCACAAAGATTGGCACACATCACAAAGAATGAGAACAAGCAGTGTTGGCGGAGATGTGGAGAGAAAGGAACTCTTATCCACTGCTGGTGGGAATGCCGTCTAGTTCAACCTTTATGGAAAGTGATATGGAGATTCCTCCAAAAACTGGAAATAGAGCTCCCATATGATCCAGCTATACCACTCCTAGGAATCTACCCTAGGAACACAAAAATACAATACAAAAATCCCTTCCTTACACCTATATTCATTGCAGCACTATTTACCATAGCAAGTCTCTGGAAACAACCAAGATACCCTTCAAGAGATGAATGGCTAAAGAAACTGTGGTACATATACACAATGGAATATTATGCAGCTGTCAGGAGAGATGAAGTCATGAAATTTTTCTATACATGGATGTACATGGAATCTATTATGCTGAGTGAAATAATTCAGAGAGAGAGAGAGAAAGACACAGAATGGTCTCACTCATTTATGGATTTTAAGAAAAATGAAAATCATTTTTGCAATAATAATTTTCAGACACAAAAGAGAGGAGGGCTGGAAGTTACAGCTCACCTCATGAAGCTCACCACAAAGAGTGATGAGTTTAGTTAGAGAAATAACTACATTGTGAACTATCCTAACAATGTGAATGTACGAGGGAAATAGAAAGCCTGTCTAGAGTATAGGCGGGGTTTGGGTGGGGAGGAGGGAGATTTGGGACACTGGTGATGGGAATGTTGCACTGGTGGTGGGTGGTGTTCTTTACATGACTGAAACCCAAACACAATCATGTATGCAATCAAGTTGTTTAAATAAAATATATATAAAAATAAAGAAGAAAATACAAATATAAAAAATATATGACAACAACAGTTGGTGCTGGCATGAATGTGGGAACAAAGATACTCTCATTGCTAATGAGAATTGATTCTCCAGTTTTTCTGGACAATATAAACATTCCTTAAATGTCTAGGGAATTGATCTTCTATTTGACCCATCAACCCCACTTCTTGGATTAAATCACAAGGACCTAAAAACAAAATGGAAAAACACATGTACACCCTATGTTCCTTGCAGAACAATTTACAATAACCAAAATGTGGGAAAAGCCCAAGTATTCAAGATTAGATGACTGGCCAAAAGCTATGGTATGAATACAAATGCAATACTACTTGGTCATAGAAAAGATAAAGTCATGAAATTGCTGCTGTATGAAGAAACCTGAGAAGTTTTAAGCTAAGTAAAGATAATCAGGGGAGAGAGACTGACAGAATAATTTCTCTCATATGAGGGGCACAAAGAATGGTGGAACAACTGCCCAAAGATGGAAACAAAGAGGACTGGTAAGAAACATTCCACTTGTGAGATTTGGGGATAGAACAGGGAAGGAGCAATCTTTATAGTGAAGAGAACTGTTCAGCCAACAGGAGGAAGTGCTGCTTAAAGTGGGAAAGTGTTTTATATGAAACCTTATCAGAAGCAGTACTGCTAACCACAGTACATATATATATGTATATGGATATATGTACATATATGTATATATACATATAAGGTCTCTTGAAAAAGCTGATTTGTGAAGGTCAGGCATTGGTGCAAGGATGTGGTCACTGATGAAGGAATCAGTGTAGAAACATTGTATATCTAAAACCCAATCAAGAATTACTGTAATTTTATGACAGCTAGTTAAAAAAAAACACAAATATCTGGGAGAAATAGCATGAAAGTAGGGCATTTGCCTTGCATACAGAAGGATGGTAGTTCGAATTCCGACATCCCATATGATCCCCAGAGCCTGCCAGGAGCGATTTCTGAGCATAGAGCCAGGAGTAACCCCGGAGTGCTGCTAGATGTGACCCAAAAACCAAAAAAAAAAAAAAAAAACAAATAACAAAACCTCCCAAAAAAAACAAAACAAAAAAATCAAACAAAAAATAAAACCCCACACAAAATCACTTAGGTAGTGATTTATTTAAGTTTTTTTTATTAATATCTTTATTTAAACACCTTCATTACAAATATGATTGTAGTTGGGTTTCAGTCATGTAAAGAACACCCCCCCTTCACCAGTGCAACTTTCCCATCACCAGTGTCCCAAATCTCCCTCCTCCCCATCCAACCCCCACCTGTACTCTAGACAGGCTTTCTATTTTCCTCATTCATTCGCATTGTTATGATAGTTCTCAATGTAGTTATTTCTCTAACTGCACTCATCACTCTTTGTGGTGAGCTTCATGTCATGAGCTGGACCTTTCAGACCTCCTTTCTTTTGTCTCTGAAAATTATTGCAAAAATGTCTTTTATTTATCTTAAAACCCATAGATGAGTGAGACTATTCTGTGTCTGTCTCTTTCCTTCTGACTTATTCCACGTACTATTTAAGTTTTATATGTATTCTTCTTTAGTACTCTAGCATACTATTGAAAAATTTGTTTATATTTGTGTGTATACCTATCTCTAATATTTACATATATGCATATTTCTATATATAAAATATTTCTTTCAGCTTATGTGAGACAGAAATATTTGTCATATAAGGCTGATACAATTGTAATGGTGAGATAGGTAATTTTTTTTTAGTCTCCATCACCAAAGAGTTGAGAGTAATTATGTGTATCATGTGAGAAAGCACCAGTTGCTTTCAGAATACAGGGGTGAAGCTGTAGTAACTCCTGGAACATAGAGATCTGAAAAGAACAATCTTGTTTTTGCTGCTTTTGAAGATGCTTATCTGACCCCACTAACAAATGGGAACTGTATGATTGACAGCCAAAGTGATCGATATATTAGCATATGAGACATTTTAATTTCAAAATTGAGTTGCAGTGCTCTGACTGGCCTGGGCTCTATCTCCATAGTGAGAATCTTGTGAGATCAGCTGTAGCAGTGTGGAAGGTGCATATGAGGCGGAAGTGCTGGGTAACCAGAATGGGCATCTATGAATCACCTACCACTCTTCAAGGACTTGTGCTTATGTCAGGATAATAAATCAACTTGAAGTCTATCTAGGATATCAATATGTTATCACATTCAGTTTCTTCTCTATTTGGGGAGTTTTATGACTTCAGACAAATCTGGATAGGATGACGACCACTTTGACAATGTTAATTCTTCCAGCCCATGAACATGTAATATTTTTTCCATGTCTTGGTGTCCCCTTTTTCTTAAATTTATAATAATGACTTATAGTTTTTTATGTAAAGTTCTTTCACAGCATTTGTTAAACTAATTTCTAAGTACATAATATTGAGACTATTAATTTATTTATTTATAATTAGACATTGTGATTTACAATGTTTTTTATAGAGTTTCACGCATTCAGTGTTCTAAAACCAAACTCACTCCTTAAGAAGAAAGAAACAGCTGTCAGGAGAGATGAAGTCATGAAATTTTCCTATACATGGATGTACATGGAATCTATTATGTTCAGTAAAATAAGTCAGAGAGAGAGAGAGAGAGAGACGCAGAATGGTCTCACTCATCTATAGGTTTTAATGAGAGACATTCTTGCAATAACAACTTTCAGACACGAAAGGAAATGAGCTGGAAGTTACAGCTCACCTCATGAAGCTCACCACAAACAGGGATGAGTTTAGTTAGAGAAATAACTACGTTTCGAACTATCCTAGTAATGAGAATGTACGAGGGAAATAGAAAGCCTGTCTAGAGTACAGGCGGGGGTTGGGTGTGGGAGGAGGGAGATTTGGGACATTGGTGATGGGAATGTTGCATTGGTGATGGGAATGTTGCACTGGTGATGGGTGGTGTTCTTTACATGACTAAAACCCAAACACAATCATGTATGTAATAAAGTTGTTTAAATAAAAAAAATAATAAACATAAAAAAAGAAGAAAGAAACAAAATAAAACCAAGCAACACAGAACAAATCCAGCAATGTGAACAAATCCACTAGTGTCTGTATGACTCCACCAATGAATTTCTTCCCTCTTTAGAAAACTAATTAAAAATTACTTTTTATAGTTTGTTACACATAATAGTGTTGAATCATGGTTTTGATGAACATAGTTACCTCACCTCTAAACCATCAAAACACCCAAGAACAATGTCTTTATGTTATTACCAGTCTGTTCTTTGAATTCTTTCTCATCTAGTTCATTGTTTGCAAACAGAAATACAACTAGTTATTGTATATTGGTATATAACTGCCATTTTGCAGCATAAGCTTATTATTCTAATATTTTTTGTGTAGTCTTCTGAATTTTATATGCATATTACTATGTCAAAATATTTTCTTTACCTCAGATGGGGCAATAGTACAATAGGTAGGACATTTGTCTTGTACACTGCTGTCCTGGGTTCAATTCCAGGCATCATGGGCCCCTGAGCACTGCCAGAATTGATCCCTAAACACAGAGCCTGGAGTAAACCCTGAGCACTGTAAGATGTGGCCAAAAACCAAACAAACACAAACAAAATCTAAATTTTGTTTTGTTTTGGTTTTTGCTTCACCCCAAGTGGCACTCAGGAGTTACTTCTGGCTCTGCCCTCAGAAGTCGCTCCTGGCAGGCTCAGGGGACCATATGGGATGCTGGGATTTGAATCAGGGTCTGTCGTGTGTTGGTATCGCTCCTGCCCCCCTAAATATCATTTCTTTCTAGAAAAGGCATATTACTCCTTGGCACCCTTTGCTTCTTTAATTAGAACTTATTATGTGACAGTACGATGAAAATCAGCCAATATTTCTGGAGTAATATACACCACATTATTCAGTGGAAATATGCACAACTTCTGGGAAGCTGAGGTATGCTAAGCAGCCCATTTAAATAAATTTCTCCCCAAATTATTAAAAGTACCCAATTACCTCATGCTTTTTATAAATGTACATCCTAGGGAAAATTCAAGCTCTTATTTTAAAAATTGAATTACTGTGAATTACAAAGTTAAAGTTATTTATGATTGAGTATCAGACATACAATGTTCCAAAACCAGTCCCTTCACCAGTGCCCACTTCCTTCTATCAATGTCCTCAGTTTTCTGCCACCCCACTCTGGTCCTTTCTCTCCTGTTCCCCTCTTTTTGCGTCTATGACATGCATCATTTCTTCGTTTTTTTCCCCGTTTTAGGCACTGCGGTGTATAATACTGTTACTAATAGGGTATCATGCACATCATTTTACCTCTTTTCAGCACCATTTGCTTCTAAACAGTAAGCACTTCTCATTGTCATAGTGTTCTCTTCCCTCACCTATCCCCTTTGCCCCCACAAACAACCCATTATTTTCACCCCTTTTTATAAGATGAAAATTTATTATTGAACATGTATATTATTTTTTCATCATGGGATGACCAACCAACTACTCATGTCATGGCCAGTATCTGCCCATCATCTTAAAACAATTTAAGATGGATGAAAGCTAGTGAAAAGATTCTTCCATTGAAAGAATTTGCTTTAAATTATATGTGCCATCTAGGGTGATCATCCAGGACTGTTCTATTTATGAAACTATGAATGAGTTCTAAGTAATGTAGTTTCAAGACACCAAAGGATAGTAATATAGACAAATTAAAACTCTGAGGTATACGTAGAGTAACTGCTTCATAATTTGCAGTTCTAAAGAAGAAAGGAATTTCTGTATGAATTATGCAGCCTGACTGGTCTGAGTATGTCAGCTCTTATACAGGTTTCCATTTAATCTATTCTGGCAAACTTGGAGTTAACCAAAATCCAAAATATCATCATACAAGTTAATCTGTGTTTGTGAGTAACAATATTCAATAGATATTGTATATGTGACAATTATTATTCTCTCTTCAGTCTAGAAAGTGTCCAATCCTTTATTGTATATTTTTTCCTTATGGTTTATATTTTCACAGCCAAATTGTAACTCTACTCTCAAACAAGTTCCAATTACAGGATATATCCTTATGGAGGTATGATATGTATGTATTGATTAAGAAAAAATGGAACAATTGTAAAGCTTTGGTTTAATTTTAAACAATGAAATAAGTTGATTCCCTTATTAATGATTCCTTCAATGACTGAAAACCTGATTATGTGTTAAGTGTGTTATAAATGATCTCTGTACCTCTGTAATAAAAACAAAAAATATTCATTTTTATGAAACACACATTTTTGGAGTGGAGAAATACTTTAAGTACTAAATGTAATAAATAATAAAAGGGCATTATAAAACAGCAGGTGCTATGCACAGTGGCTGCATAGTTATTTTAAGCAGAGACTGCCCTTTTTGGGATTAAAAATGGTAAGTCCAGAGGAAAGATTTTGGATGTACTAAATTAGTTAATGTGAATAAACCTCAATAAGAAGTTAAATTTTATGGACTGTTTTAAAGTGGAGGAGTAACTGTTCTACATGCTCCTGCCAAGATACTTTTTGGCAGCTATGCATTTTACTGTAATAAAAAATGAAGGAAAGTGAAAAATATAGAAACATTAAATTAGTCATTATTTCTCTTTTGATTTTTGGGCTATACTCAGCAGTGCTCAGGGATTACCCCTGACTCTGCGCTCAGAAATTACTCCTGGCAGACTTGAGGACAATATGGGATGCCGGGGAGTAAACCCAGGTAGGTCAGCTGCATATAAGGCAAATGCCATACTTGCTGCCCTATTGCTCCGGCCCCAAATTAGTCACAATTTTTGTAAAATAGAAAAACTAAAGTAATATTTGGAATTCTAACTACTCCTAGATAAATCGGTGAATTGAGGGAATGAGAAAAATTAGAAATATGGAGGAAACGGGGCCGGAGAAATAGCATGGAGGTAGGGCATTTGCCTTGCACAGAGAAAGATGGTGGTTCAAATCCCGGCATCCCATATGGTTCCCCGAGCCTGCTAGGAGCAATTTCTGAGCGTAAAGCCAGGAGTAACCCCTAAACACTGCTGGGTGTGGCCCAAAAACAAAAAACAAACAAACAAAAAGAAATGTGGAGGAAAAGGGAACAACTGGGAGATTATTAATCAATGTTTTTTCTCACAATTAAAATATGTATATTGAAACATTTACCTATTTTTTTTTGAAGAAGTTACTCTCATATGAGGAAAAACGTTCAAATTTTAAGGCACTATGTTTGGGCCTGACTTTGGGGAAGAGTTCAATGGTATCCTCTATGTTAATCTTCTATGTTAGATCCTCTATGTTCCATTTTGGAGTTTCAGGTGTTTTCAGAGAGACTCAGGATGAACTGGGCTTGAACCTGGTGATAGCTAGACAATTAATGAACTGTATGAGACATTTTACATCTTCTCTCATCAATGTCCTCTTTTTTGCTTAACCAGTTATAGAATATGTGTGGCTGCCTTTATTAGATTATCTTCTGATAATCCTTAGCACCTCAGGTCAGAGACTAAGCTAGAGTCAGTTTTAAAATCATCCAGATGTAAATTATTATGCGGAGTGCAATAAGTCAGAGGGAGAGAGATAGACACAGAATAGTCCAACCTATCTGTGGGATTTCAGATAAATAAAAGACATTATTGTAATAATACCAGAGACAATAAAGGTGAGGGCCGGAAGGACTGGGTCATGATATGAAGCTTACCACAAAGAGTGGTAAATGCAGTTAGAGAAATAACCACACTAACAACTATCATGATAATGATAGTGAGTGAGAGAAGTAGAATGCCTCTCTCAAATAAAGGCAGGGGGGGCATTGGTGGTGGGAAGGTTGTATTGGGGAAGGGGTATTATTTTTTATAACTGAAACCCAACTATAATTATATTTGTAATCATGGTCCTTAAATTAAATTTTATAATCAAAACAAAAAATAAAATCATTCAGAGAGAAGGAACTGAAAGAGACAGAGAGGTAAAAACAATGTTCCAGATACAAAACAGAATAAAATGTTTCAGATGAGATTATAATGATACAAAGTAATGTTTCATGTACTTCAATGTACATGTGTTAGAGAAACATCATGGTCCCTGGCCCATAGTTAAATCAAAATAATCAAGAAGGAAAATTATGCTTTAGAATTCTGGGCCTTTCCATGTATATGCAACTTCAAATGCTCTAAGTGTCCCAACCCAAGAGTGAATTTTCTTTCCCTGGATACTATCTCATGCTTCAATTTCCTTTCATTTTTTTTTTCAGTCACATTAAATGTTGATGAATGTCCCAGAGAGGGGCTGGAGAGATAGCATGGAGGTAATGCGTTTGCCTTTCATGCAGAAGATCATTGGTTCAAATCCTGGCATCCCATATGGTCCCCTGTGCCTACCAGGAATGATTTCTGAGAGTGGAGCCAGGAGTAACTCCTGAGCACTGCCAGATATGACCCCAAAACAAACAAACAAACAAAAAAGAATGTCCCAGAGAGAGTTTGGTTCCTGGAGCTGTTGCTGAGAACAGTGTCAGTTCTATGTCTGAGATCTAGGGTTCAGGGTTGGACAGCTGCTGTCTAATCACAGGGAGTCTAAGTTGGGACCACATGACAAATGTTCAAGGAGGGAGGCACCTCTATATTGTAAAATATATGAGTTCTTATCCTTAGTAGATAAAATCTTGTTTCTATAAATAAAATTTCTCCTTTTTTTAGTATGCCTTTGCAAAAAGAAATGGTGCTATATTATATTGCTGGTGCATTTGGGGGTGAGAGTGTCAGGCTCCATCATCTCTGTGCCCTGATTATGACCTGAGCTTATATCCCAGGCAAGACTTTCTCTTAAGGTTTATGTCCCAAGCAGAACCAAAAAAGATGAAGTTATGGACGAGTAGAAAACAAAAACAAGTAAATATATATATTTACCCACACACATACATATATAAAGGAAGAAATAAATAAAAAATGAATTTAAAAAAAGTAAGGGCAAAAGTGCTGCAGGAGACTACCTTACATTTGGGGATAAACAGGTTAACAGGTAGTATTATAGAGGTATTAAACATAAAAAGGAAATATAGGCTTTCCCATTGTCTTTTGAGATATTCTTGTGGCAGTGGAGTCCAGGCACATTTTCATCACACACTCTGGTCTTGTTGTGTTTGAAAAGTGATTTATGGCAGAAGGGCTCAGGTAGAGTTCTTGCATTGGGGTGGGGGGTCCTTCTGGAGCTGACTCTAATAGCAAGCTACAGTCCACATTTGGGAGGGGGGTGAGAAGGAGGGCCACAGAGCATGAGTTTATAGGAATATTGGTTGTAGTTTCTTGCTGGGGAACAAGATGTGGGGCTGAGAGGGTATCCTTTCCCTTGGGAGCTGGGTGATGGCTTATTGGGGAAGGAGTCAGTCTAGATACCTAATGAGTTAAGAACTGAGGGTAAAGAGCATTAATAAGGGGGATATCAGATCAGAATTGACACCAACATGCTCTGCACCAACATGCGCCAGTTTTGATATGACATCCTGACAATGAGGAAATTGGCAACAACTGAGGTAAGAGCAGGTTGTCTTATCTAGTTACCTAATGATAAGATGAAATTGAAAGATACGTCATCCTTTGATCTGTGCAAAAGCCCATATCGCTAACTACAGAAGACTGATTGTGACAACCATGACTGGGCAGAACTTATTCTGGGAGCAATAAGAAAGACCCTAGCCTAGGCTTTGGCCCACGATCTGTACAACCATGATCTCTAATTCCAGAGGTCTGACTGAAACAACTGCAACTGAGCAGAACTTCTGGAAACATAATAAAAGACTCTATCCTAGACTTTGTCCTAGGATCAGTGCAAAAACCAAGACTACCAACTACAGAAGATTGATTAAAACAACAGTGATGGAACAGAACTTCTAGAACTGTAAAGAAAGACTTAATCCTAGGCTCCACCCTATGACCTGTGCAAATAGCAAGATCTCTAGTTACAGAGGCCTGATTTTATCATCCATGACTGAGTGGAAAGTTTCCAGACAAACAAAAAGACCTAGGGGAGAGTAAAAGAGCATGTATGGAGCCTGTAGTTTTTCCCATGACAGTATGCTTCAAGGGCAGAGAAACCCTGTATCTCTTAGGCCAAGGAAACTCTATTTCTAATCTCCCCAATATTTACTGTGCCTATGCAAAAAAAAAGCACTTTTTTTAGTCTTATTTTTATTTCGGGATTGTGGTTATTGTTTGGTTGTTATCTTTATTGCTGTGGTGCTTTTCAGGTTTTTTTTCTGTTTTTTTTTTTGTTGTTGTTGTTGTTGCTGGATTTTTTATGTTTTTATTTTCTTGATTTTTTTGTATTTTTGATATTTTTTTCTTTTTTCCCTCTCTTCTCTTAAATTGATATTCATGACCTCTGGTTGGACTCCTCCCAGTTTTTTGTTTGTTGGATTTTTGCACCTCCCTTTTTTCTTTCTTTCAAACAGAACCACATAACTTGAATCATCTTGTTCTGCCTCATAAATTGAGAGGGGGAAAATAATGGATGGTACCAAGACCAAAAAGTAGTATGGGGGCCGGGAAGGTGGCGCTAGAGGTAAGGTGTCTGCCTTACAAGCGCTAGCGTAGGACGGACCGTGGTTCGATCCCCGGTGTCCCATATGGTCCCCCCAAGCCAGGGGTGATTTCTGAGCGCACAGCCAGGAGTAACCCTTGAGCGTCAAACGGGTGTGGCCCAAAAACCAAAAAAAATAAAAAAATAAAAAAAATAAAAGTAGTATGAACATTGAGTAAAAATAAAAAAATGATCAGACTTAAACGCCAAACCCAAAGCCAATGATAACAGAATCGATATCAAATCTACAACAAGCTAGACACAGAGAGGACCACTTATTCTAGCATCCCAGGGGCAAAGGAAGGGATATGGATGCATGCTGGGAACAGGGATGGAGGGAGTACAGTATTGGTGGTGGGAATGCCCCTGATTCAATGTCACTATGTACCTAAAAAATTACTATGAAAGATTTGTAATTCACTTTTGTCTAAATAAAAATTATTTTTTAAAAATTTGGTGTAATTTTTTTTGTTCCTCTGCCTCATTGCCTCATTCTCTTTTAGTGATTAGAAATGTATGATTTTTGATGCCTTTGCTGTTTTTTTAATTGTGGTTATAAGGATGCTTATTTATTAACCTGAGGATCTTTTCAGGAAGAATTTGTGTGTGTGTGTGTGTGTGTGTGTGTGTGAATTTGAACATTGATCACTTTTTATTTAGCTCCCTACCTATTGTACTAATGCTCTGGCCAATGATAACATTTTATAGGTAAAATTTAATTGGCTTGAAGTGTAACAATCCATGTCTGTGCATTTACTCAAATGAGCTAAGTTTTTTTTAACATCCTTATTCTAATTAGTAGAGAAGAATATAATGATGTTTGTGTTTGCCAAAGATAAATCTGTGTGTTGGGAAATAACTGTCAAGGAGAAAGGCTGAAAGATTAATTAAAAGGTCCTTTTAAAACTCATCCAGCATGAGAACTGAGCTCTCTTATTTCTGCTAAATCTAATGAATTAGCTCATATAGAGCATCAAAAGTTCAGAGGGAGAGAAGTCTAATCAAGTTCAAAGGAAAATCATGTATATCTTTGTATAAAAAGGAAAAACAAGAGTCGTTTCAGGGAATGGGAGGTATAATAATTGAGGAAAGGGATACCGCTAAAACATAAAGTCATCTTGGATCCCAGAGAGTTGGGGTAATGAAGCCAGGGTCAGAGAGTTATGCCTGCAAAAGTGAAGCAGACTGTTGTAATTTAGGCTTATCTGAGCCATATCTTCTGCAGAAACTGGACAGACCACAGCACTCTAGGGACCAAAAAAGGTCCTATCTTTCAAAAATTTTCAACTTATGTATTGACTCCAGTTTTGTTTCAAGTTCTTTTCTTCCTTAATTGGTAATTCTATGTTTCAATTTATTTAGTTCTCTGGATATTTAACATTCCCCTCATTTATTCAATTTGTAAATTTCACATATTTTACTTCATAAATTAGATGTAAGGAAAATAATACTTGCAATATTTCCTATCTGGTATCATTTAAAGATATAAAGCTTCAACTCATTAATATAATCTATTACTTACTTTAAATATTAATTAAATTTTTATTTATGTTAACTTCTAAAAACCAAGACATCTTTCATATTCTACATATACACATGAATTCTGAACATGTTTCTGTTTACTATGTCATCATTATCTCTTCTAGTTCTTGAAGTAGAAACATTATGACTTTCTATTTTTATCTTCTATTACATCATGCCATGTGAAAAGCATCTCTCCAAATTATTTTTGGAATAGGTTTTCCATTGCAGCAGTAAATGAAGTTGGTGAGGGGCCAGAAGCAGAATCTAGTATTACTACATCATCCTTAGCAGGGATGAGGGAGCTTCTGATAACATGGGGATTGAGGAGGTGGCAAGGATGAGCTCAGATCTCAGGTTCTGGTTCATCTGAGGGACCACATTGAACTCCTTTTTTTTCCCAAAGGGTCTGTGGGTATTTGGTAAGGTTTCAATTTCTTTTGTTTGTATTGGCCACACCCAGTGACACTCAGGAGTTACTCCTGGCTATGAGCTCAGAAATCGCTCCTGGCTTGCAGAACCATATGGGACCCCAGGGGATTGAACCAAGGTCTGACCTAGGTGAGCACATGCAAGGTAAATGCCCTACCACTTGTGCCAACATTCCAGCCTCAATGTTTCAAATTTAAGTGAGTGTATATTTTAAAACATATAAATATGGGGCCCGGAGAGATAGCACAGCGGCGTTTGCCTTGCAAGCAGCCGATCCAGGACCAAAGGTGGTTGGTTAAAATCCCGGTGTCCCATATGGCCCCCTGAGCCTGCCAGGAGCTATTTCTGAGCAGACAGCCAGGAGTAACCCCTGAGCAGTGCCGGGTGTGGCCTAAAAACCTATATATATATATATATATATATGTTGCTAAACAAAGGTTTCACATTTGAATTAAGAAATTAAAAAAAGTAAAACATAAGTTTAGGGCTTTATAATATGATCCAAAGGAAATATTTAATTTGGTGGAGATCACTAGTAATTGTGATATCAGGGCAGGAGAGATAGCATGGAGGTAAGGCATTTGCCTTGCATGCAGAAGGTTGGTGGTTTGAATCCTGGCATCTCATATGGTCCCCAGAGCCTGCTAGGAGCGATTTCTGAGTGTAGAGCCAGAAGTAACCCCTGAGCGCTGTCGGGTATGACACAAATACCAAAAAAACAAACAAACAAAAAAACCCCCAAAAAACAGTAATTGTGATATATCGCTTTAGGCACTTAGAACTTATATAAAACCATTTGGCTTGTCTCTGTTTAATCTGTCTTTTTAAATTTATATGCCACATATATTTTTCTCATCATTTCCTTAAGGTTTTTAAGGAAAACCGGCGGGCTTTCGCAGAAGCCAGCTGCCCTGTTTGGGACATCAGGCAGGGAAAAGCCACAAATCTGCGCCCGCCCAGTGGAGCCTAACTGTGAGTGCTCCTTGTAAATGTTTCTCTACTGTCCTCTTGCGTGAAACTCTTGGGAGTGGGGCAAAAGAGGCTCCAGAAATCTGCTCTCCCAGACGCCATTTCCAGGGCGGGTCTCCAGAACGTGAAAACCGGCGGGCTTTTGCAGAAGCCAGCTGCCCTGTTTGGGACATCAGGCAGGGAAAAGCCACGAATCTGCACCCGCCCAGTGGAGCCAAACTGTGAGTGCTCCTTGTAAATGTTTCTCTACTGTCCTCTTGCGTGAAACTCTTGGGAGTGGGGCAAAAGAGGCTCCAGAAATCTGCTCTCCCAGACGCCATTTCCAGGGCGGGTCTCCAGAACGTGAAAACCGGCGGGCTTTTGCAGAAGGCAGCTGCCCTGTTTGGGACATCAGGCAGGGAAAAGCCATGAATCTGCGCCCGCCCAGTGAAGCCTAACTGTGAGTGCTCCTTGTAAATGTTCTCTACTGTCCTCTTGCGTGAAACTCTTGGGAGTGGGGCAAAAGAGGCTCCAGAAATCTGCTCTCCCAGATGCCATTTCCAGGGCGGGTCTCCAGAACGTGAAAACCGGCGGGCTTTCGCAGAAGCCAGCTGCCCTGTTTGGGACATCAGGCAGGGAAAAGCCACGAATCTGCGCCCGCCCAGTGAAGCCTAACTGTGAGTGCTCCTTGTAAATGTTCTCTACTGTCCTCTTGCGTGAAACTCTTGGGAGTGGGGCAAAAGAGGCTCCAGAAATCTGCTCTCCCAGACGCCATTTCCAGGGCGGGTCTCCAGAACGTGAAAACCGGCGGGCTTTCGCAGAAGCCAGCTGCCCTGTTTGGGACATCAGGCAGGGAAAAGCCACGAATCTGCGCCCGCCCAGTGAAGCCTAACTGTGAGTGCTCCTTGTAAATGTTTCTCTACTGTCCTCTTGCGTGAAACTCTTGGGAGTGGGGCAAAAGAGGCTCCAGAAATCTGCTCTCCCAGACGCCATTTCCAGGGCCGGTCTCCAGAAAGTGAAAACCGGCGGGCTTTCGCAGAAGCCAGCTGCCCTGTTTGGGACATCAGGCAGGGAAAAGCCACAAATCTGCACCCGCCCAGTGGAGCCTAACTGTGAGTGCTCCTTGTAAATGTTTCTCTACTGTCCTCTTGCGTGAAACTCTTGGGAGTGGGGCAAAAGAGGCTCCAGAAATCTGCTCTCCCAGACGCCATTTCCAGGGCGGGTCTCCAGAACGTGAAAACCGGCAGGCTTTCGCAGAAGCCAGCCGCCCTGTTTGGGACACCAGGCAGGGAAAAGCCACGAATTTGCGCCCGCCCAGTGGAGCCTAACTGTGAGTGCTCCTTGTAAATTTTTCTCTACTGTCCTCTTGCGTGAAATTCTTGGGAATGGGGCAAAAGAGGCTCCAGCAGAGCACGGCCGCTTCGGTTCGCTACGCGGCCGTGCGCTCTTTCTAAGAAAAGAACACCATCGTAACAAGAAGAAAAAATCACACTTAGAACTGAGCTATAACACAGAAGCAAGCATTCCTCTTCGAACTGTCTTCTCCGTTGAATGCTTGGGCCTAAGATTTGATCCAGTGTGAGGCTTCACCCACAGAGGACACCCCTCCCTTAGAGACAAGTCAGCCCATCTAGAAAGGGCGGAGCCAGAGAAGTGTACTGCCTACATCAAAAAGCCAATGAATACCACCACAACACCTATAAAAACCCAAAATACAAGTGTGACAATGGGGAAACAACGCAGGCCAGCATCAGACATAGAGAATGAAGAGGACATTTCTGATGACCAGATAATGGCCAACCAAATAATCAACCTCTCAGATAAGGACTTTAGACTAGCAATATGGAATATGTTCAAAGAACTCAAAGAAACCATGAATCGAGTTGAACAGAACACTAATAAGAACCAAGAAAATATGAAGACAGAAATCACAAAACTCCAAACCGAAATAACATATCAATTAACAGGCCTGAAAAAGTCAGTAAACGAAGTGAATGACAAAATGGATAAGCTCTGGGACAGGGTATCAGAAGCTGAGAATAGACTTGGTGCTGTGGAAGATGAGATACATAACAATTCCATACAGCAGGAGAGATTGGACAAAAAACTTAAAGCAAATGAGCAGACAATGGAAAAATTAGTCAAAGAATGGGAACAGATGAAAATAGAAGTCTATGATAAGATCAACAGAAACAACTTAAGAATCATTGGAGTCCCAGAGACCCAGGAAGAAAATTCCCAGGAAGAATCAATGGTCAAGAACATCATTAAAGAGAAACTTCCAGAGCTAAAAAATATAGGTGATCAAATCCTACATGCTCGAAGAGTACCAACCAAAAGAAACCCCAGAAAAAACACCCCAAGACACATCCTAGTCACAATGACAAATCCCACAGATAGAGACAGAATTCTGAAAACAGCAAGATCAAAAGGTGAAATTACGTTCAAGCAAGCTTCCCTGAGATTTACAGCAGACCTGTCACCAGAAACACTCAATGCCAGAAAGCAGTGGTGGGATATTGTGACAAGACTGAATGAAATGAATGCTTCACCCAGAATACTATACCCAGCAAAACTCTCTTTCCGGTTTGACAGAAGAATACATGGTTTCACAGACAAAAAACAGCTCAGAAACTTCACAGACACAAAACCAGTCTTAAGAGAAAAACTGAAAGACCTAATCTAAGACAAGACTACCCAAAAGACACACCAATTTTGAAATAAAGATGGTGTTAAATCCCAGGACAATTCTTTCTCTCAACGTCTATGGACTAAATGCACCAGTTAAGAGACACAGAGTGGCTAAATGGATCAAAAAACTCAATCCAACCTTCTGCTGCCTACAAGAAACGCACCTGAATAGTCAGAACAAACATAGACTCAAAATAAAACGCTGGAGAAAATTATCCAAGCAAACAACACCCATAAAAAAGCTGGAGTGGCCATACTAATATCAGATAATGCAAACTTTATACTCAGGAAGGTTGTAAGGGACAAAGATGGACATTTTATATTAATCAAGGGGTATATAGAGCAGGAAGAAATAACTCTCCTAAACATATATGCACTGAATGAGGGGCCAGCAAAATATTTAATACAACTGTTGACAAATCTGAAAAATCATATCAATCACAACACAATAATTGTGGGGGACCTTAACACGGCTTTGTCAACATTGGATAGGTCAACCAGACTGAAACCCAACAAGAATATACTAGACCTGAAGAGAGAAATGGAAGAAAGAGGCTTAGTGGATATATATAGGACACTCCACCCCCAGAAACCTGGATACACATTCTTCTCCAATGTACATGGGACATTCTCCAGGATAGACTACATGCTGGCACATAAAACATACCTCCATAAGATCAAGAAGATAGAAATTTTGCAGACTGCCTTTGCTGACCACAAGGCTCTGAAATTATTTGTGAACTCCAAAGGGACTCAGAAGAAAAACCTTAACACCTGGAAGTTAAACAGCCTCATACTCAATAACCAGTGGGTCCGATATGAAATCAAGGAGGAAATCAAAAGGTTCCTGGAAACAAATGACAATCAAGACACAAACTATCAGAACTTATGGGACACAGCAAAAGCAGTACTGAGAGGAAAATTTATAGCTTTGCAAGCACACATCAGGAAGGAAGAAGGAGCTTACCTGAGTAGCCTAATGACACAGCTAATAGAACAAAAAAATGCTCAACAAAAGGACCCAAAAATAGGAAGACAGAAGGAAATAACAAATCTGAGAGCAGAAATCAACCTTTCTCAATCTAGTTGAAGCCATCTACCACAAGCCAACGGCAAATATTATCCTCAATGGAGAAAAACTAAAAGCCTTCCCTCTAAATTCTGGTACTAGACAAGGCTGTCCTATCTCACCACTCCTATTCAACATAGCACTGGAAGTACTTGCTATAGCGATTAGGCAAGAAAAAGATATCAAGGGAATCCAGATAGGAAAGGAAGAAGTCAAGCTCTCACTGTTTGCAGATGACATGATACTCTACTTAGAAAACCCTAAAGACTCTACCAAAAAGCTTCTAGAAACAATAGACTCATATAGCAAGGTGGCAGGCTACAAAATTAACACACAAAAATCAATGGCCTTTCTATACACCAACAGTAATAAGGAAGAAATGGACATTAAGAAAACAACCCCATTCACAATAGTGCCACACAAACTCAAATATCTTGGAATCAACTTGACTAAATATGTGAAGGACCTATACAGAGAAAACTATAAAACTCTGCTCCAAGAAATAAGAGAGGACACGCGGAAATGGAAATGCATACCCTGCTCGTGGATTGGCAGGATTAACATCATCAAAATGGCAATACTCCCCAAGGCATTATACAGATTTAATGCTATCCCTCTAAAGATACCCATGACATTCTTCAAAGAAGTGGATCAGACACTTTTGAAATTCATTTGGAACAATAAACACCCTCGAATAGCCAAAGCAATCATTGGGAAAAAGAATATGGGAGGAATTACTTTCCCCAACTTTAAACTGTACTACAAAGCAATAGTTATCAAAACAGCATGGTATTGGAATAAGGACAGGCCCTCAGATCAGTGGAATAGGCTTGAATACTCAGAAAATTTTCCCCAGACATACAATCAACTAATTTTTGATAAAGGAGCAGGAAACCCTAAATGGAGCAGGGAAAGCCTCTTCAACAAGTGGTGTTGGCACAATTGGATAGCTGCTTGCAAAAAATTGAACTTAGACCCCCAGCTATCATCATGTACGAAGGTAAAATCCAAATGGATTAAAGACCTCGATATCAGCCCCAAAACCATAAGATATATAGAACAGCACATAGGCAAGACACTCCAGGACATTACAGGCATCTTCAAGGAGGAAACTGCACTCTCCAAGCAAGTGAAAGCAGAGATTAACAGATGGGAATATATTAAGCTGAGAAGCTTCTGCACCTCAAAGGAAATAGTGCCCAGGATACAAGAGCCACCCACTGAGTGGGAGAAACTATTCACCCAATACCCATCAGATAAGGGGCTAATCTCCAAAATATACAAGGCACTGACAGAACTTTACAAGAAAAAACATCTAACCCCATCAAAAAATGGGGAGAAGAAATGAACAAACACTTTGACAAAAAAGAAATACAAATGGCCAAAAGACACATGAAAAATTGCTCCACATCACTAATCATCAGGGAGATGCAAATCAAAACAACGATGAGATACCACCTCACACCACAGAGAATGGCACACATCACAAAGAATGAGAATAAACAGTGTTGGCGGGGATCTGGAGAGAAAGGAACTCTTATCCACTGCTGGTGGGAATGCCATCTAGTTCAACCTTTATGGAAAGCGATATGGAGATTCCTCCAAAAACTTGAAATCGAGCTCCCATATGATCCAGCTATACCACTCCTAGGAATATACCCTAAGAACACAAAAATACAGTACAAAAACCCCTTCCTTACACCCATATTCATTGCAGCACTATTTACCATAGCAAGACTCTGGAAACAACCAAGATGCCCTTCAACAGATGAATGGCTAAAGAAACTGTGGTACATATACACCATGGAATATTATGCAGCTGTCAGGAGAGATGAAGTCATGAAATTTTCCTATACATGGATGTACACGGAATCTATTATGCTGAGTGAAATAAGCCAGAGAGTGAGAGAAAAACACAGAATGGTCTCACTCATCTATGGATTTTAAGAAAAATGAAAGACATTCTTGCAATAATAATTTTTAGACACAAAAGAGAAAAGAGCTGGAAGTTCCAGCCCACCACAGGAAGCTCACCACAAAGAGTGATGAGTTTAAGTAGAGAAATAACTACATTCTGAACTTTCCTAATAATGAGAATGTATGAGGGAAATGGAGAGCCTGTTTAGAGTACAGGCAGGGGTTAGGTGGGGAGGAGGGAGACTTGGGACATTGGTGGTGGGAATGTTGCACTGGTGATGGGTGGCGTTCTTTACATGACTAAAACCCAAACACAATCATGTATGTAATCAAGGTGTTTAAATAAAAAAAATGTATCTGGACTTAATAATTTACTCATTATCATTGAGGGAGCTATCAAACATGCTCAGCTGTCATAGGGAATTTCTCCAGATCATCATGTCATTCTTTGGCAATTCAGTGCAACAAGGTGTGGTGTTGTGCCCTGGGGTTCAGGATGACTAGGGCCAATCTGGAGGTTTAAGGTGTGGGAGTTGTGGTCCATGTCATCATTTTGAATATTTATTCTACAAAATAAACTTCTGTTATTTTGTAAATACCATTTTTCAAATCTGCTATTTTGGCATCTCCCCTGAAAGACTGAATGCTTACTACATAAAAATTCAGTCTATATGAACAAAATAGCAAATGAAACTGCTTTCAAAGAAGTACTGGAAATGTTTTTAGGGGAAACTAGTAAAAGAGTTTGAATGATGCAAAAATATTCATAGTTTTGGATGCCTGTCTTCTGTTTACACTAGAACCACTTTTGCTGACTTAAGTCCCTTTTGCCCTTATCTTTATAGACCTATGCCAGAGGGTATTAATTGTCACATATCACTAGCTTTAGTTTTTGGCTGTCACTGAGAGTCTAGGAAAGAATTATTTTTGCTAGCAATAAACATGTCTAAAGGGAATCTAAATATAGTGCAAGCTTAATGTTGTTATTATTTTGATTATTGTATAACATTTACTAATTGTCCTAAGTGTTAACTACACACAGTCCATCAGTATTAACTGATGGAAGGTAGACAAAATTTTTAAGGGCTTTTTCTTCACGTTAAAGGGAGTGATATTGAAGACAGATGATGACAATCAGTCTCTTTCTCTTCTCTCTGTATGTGTGTGTGTTATACAGCATCCCTCTTTGGCTTGGGTTAGGGCAACTTCCACTGAGAAGTCATATTTTTTTAAAAATGGAATGCTTCATGAATTTGAGTGTCATCCTTGCACAGGAGCCATGTTAATCTTCTCTGTATCATTCCAATTTTAGTATATGTGCTGCTGAAGCGAGCATGAGAAGTCATATTTTTATGTCTAAGGTAGTGAGTTGAGCTCCTAGTAGGACAAGATCATTTAGATGGTGATACCACAGGAAAGCTATTGTTGGGAATATAAGAGAAATATGTAAACAAATAAATCTCATTTGACTGGTGTACTTTCTATCCCCAATTATCCAATACTATGATTTATGCCATAGATAAATGAACTTTTGTCCTCAGGAAAGAATTTTCCAAACTCAAGTGTAGCTCCCTTTATGGGTGGTATTAATCTTTGTGTTAATGTGCAAATGGTCTGTCCATATGTCTTAAATCAAGTTTTTTTTCAGTTCAAGAAGTGAAAAAGTGATTATTTTTATTCAGAAAACCTTTCTTTTTTTTTTTTTTTTTTTTTTTTTTGGTTTTTGGGTCACACCTGGCAGTGCTCAGGGGTTATTCCTGGCTCCAGGCTCAGAAATTGCTCCTGGCAGGCACAGGGGACCATATGGGGCGCCGGGATTCGAACCGATGACCTCCTGCATGAAAGGCAAACGCCTTACCTCCATGCTATCTCTCCGGCCCCTCAGAAAACCTTTCTAAGAATGAGATCACTAAAAAATTTAGTAGATGAAGCACTTTGCCTTCCATCAATGACATTCACCATAATATTACAGTTAGGTATAATAGAAATGTTTCCTTTTCTTTTTTTTTTCCTTTGGTTTTTGGGTCACATCCGATGGTACTGGGAGGTTACGCTTGACTCTGCACTCAGAAATCACTCCGGGCAGGCATGGGGGACCAATGGGATGCTGGAAATTGAACTGGGATCTGTCCTGTGTTGGTGGTGTGTAAAGCAAATGTCCTACTGCTGTGCTATCTCTCTGGCCACAGAACTGTTTCCTAAGTGTAAAAAAGAAAATCAGGTTGGCTTTTCTTTTAATATGTTAAAATTAAAGAAATATATTTGCATATATTTAAGGTTTGTCTTTGTTATTATATATTTTAATATATTTGTGTGACTTCTAGAAATATCAGTTAATGTCCACCAGCAAGTTGTTTATTTCTCAGAAGGAACTATCATATGGGTAAAGCATACTGCCAACAAGTCTGATGTGTCTGACCTGAGAATCTTTTGTAGAGTTTCCGGATTAGTTTCTTCTATTCCATAAACTGGCTTTATCAAAGAATATATTTCATCATGGGCAAGATGGTTAGTCTGATAATTTAAAATAAATAGATATTTATAGCTGAAGAGATAACTCAGGGGCACTTGACTTGCATTCAGCAAACCCAGATTCTATCTCAGGCATTCCATATAGTCCCCTAAACTCCACCATGGATTCTTGAGCAGAAATGGGAGTAAGACCCAAATACTACCTGCTGTTCCCTGATCTTTAGATAAAATGTAAATATTGACACCATAAGTACATTTGAGCATATTTTGAAGTAAATAACATTTTTTTCACAAAATAGATATTTATTGAGTATTTGCTATTGTCAATAGGCTAGCAGGTTGAGTTACAAGAGAATTTAGATTTTATTAATGTTAGTTCAATTCTGTCATAAAATTTTCTTTATAAATAAAAATTTTAGACATATGTGCTTATTAAAGCAATGATAATTCACTTTCCAGAAGATGGTAAGTTGTACCTCTGCTATCACTGAATAAGATTACCAAGCAACTTTAGTAGGTATCTAAAAATACCAAACCACTGAAATATTTTAGCAGACACACCTTGGTATAGTTCAGATTTTCTTCTTTGAAAGAATTATTATAGTGGGAAGGCTTGGGTTCCATAATCTTGGACATAGTGGAAATATTAAAAATAGTTAAGTGTCTTAATAAACCAGGAAAATAGGCACCCATATTTCATTGATGTTGATAGAATATAAATTCACTATGAGTTAGAATATGAAAGCATTTTGTTTTTTGTTGTTGTTGTTTTTTGGACCACAAGTAGTAGTGCTTTGATCTTACTCCTGGCTCTGTACTCAGGGATCACTTCTAGTTTTTGTGAAGCTAACATCACCCTGATATCATAAGCAGACAGAGATGCGGCAAAAAAGGGAAAACTACAGATGAAATTGTAATATGCAAAGGTCCTCATCAAAATCCTAGCAAATAGGATCCAGTCATCAAGAAGGTCATACACCATGACCAAATAGTTTTCATTTCAGATATGCAAGGATGATTTATTATATGCAAATCAATCAACATAATATACCATATAATAAAAGAAAAAATAAAAACCATATGACCATATCAATAGCTACAGAAAAAGCATTTGATAAGATTCAATACCTATTCATGATAATATCTATCAACAAGATGGAAATGGAAGAAACTTTTCTCAATATAGTCTAGACTGTTTACCACAAGCCAATGGCAAATATTATATTCAATGGAGATAAAGTAAAAGCTTTCCTCTAAAATATGGTACAAAACAATGCTATCCCTCTCACTATTCCTATTTAACATAGTAATAGAAGTACTTGCCATAGCAATTAGGTAAAAAATGATATCAAGGGCATCCAGAAAGAAAAGGAAGAAGTCAAGCTCGCACTGTTTGCAGATTACATGATACTAAATTTAGAAACCCCTGAAGACTCTACCAAAAAAGCTTCTAGAAACAATGGATTCATATAGCAAAGTGTCAGGCTACAAAAATAACACAGAAAAATCAATGGCCTTATTATACCAGATAATGATAGAAAAGAAATGGTCATTAAAAGAAAAACTCATTCATATTAGTGTAACAGAAATTCAAATACCTTAGAGTCAACTTAACTATAGAGGTGAAGTATCTATAGAAAGAAAATTATAAAACACTGCTTCTAGAAATAAAAGAGGATACAAGGAAATGGAGACTCATACCTTGTTCATGGATTGGGAGGATTAACATCATTAAAAAGGCAATACCCTCCAAAGCATTGTACAGTTTTAATACAATCCCTCTAAGGATATCCATGACATTCTTCAAAGAGGTAAATCAAACATTCCTGTAATTCATTTGGAACAATGAATGTTCAAGAATAGCTAACACAACCCTTAAGAAAAAGAAGATGGGAGCCATCACTTTCTCCAACTTGAAATTATTTACAAAGCAATAGACATGAAAATAGCATGGTACTCGAATAAAGACAGGCCCTCAGAATAATAAAATAGACATCCATATTCAGAGAATGTCTTTTAGACATATAATTAATTAGTCTTTGATAAAGGGGCAAGAAATGCAAAATGGAGCAAGGAAAGCCTCTTCAACAAGTTGTGTTGGGACAACTGACCAGCCTCATGAATAAATGTGCACTTGGACCTCCATCTAATACCATGCATAAGGTCAAAACCAAATAGATAAAAGACTTTGATATTATACCTGGAATCATAAGGTATATAGAAGAACATGTAGATAAAACATTGCATGGCATTGAGACTAAAGACATCTTCAAGGAGGAACCACCACTGTCCAAACAAGTGAAATCAGAGATAAACAGATGGGACTACATTAAACTGAGTAGTTCCTGCACATCAAAAGAAATAGTGACCAGGATACAAAGGCCACTCACAGAATGGGACAAACTACTCACCCAATACCCTTCAGATCAAGGGCTAATATCTAATATACAAGGAACTGACAGAACTTAACAAGAAAAAATATCTCACCACATCAGAAAGTGGGGAGTAGAAATGAACAAACATTTCTTCAAAGAAGAAATGCAAATGGCCAAGAAGCACATGAAAAAATGCTCCACATCACTAATCATCAGGGAGATGCCAATTAAAACAACAATAAGGTACCATTTTATGCCACAGAGACTGGCACACATCACAAATAACAAGAACTATCAGTTCTGGCATGGGATTAGGGAGAAAGGAACTCTTATTTACTGTTGGTGGAACACTATCTAGTCCAACCTCTCTGGCAATCAATATAGATATTCTTCAGAAAACTGAAAATTGAGCTCCCATATGATCAAACAGAATACAAAAACACAATACAAAAATGCCCTCTGCACAATATGTTTATTACAGCACTATTTACAATAGACAGAATTTGGAAACAACCTAGATGCCAAACAACAGTTGAGTGGCTAAAGAAACTGTGGTACATATACAGAATGAAATATTATCAGGAAAAATGAAGTCATGAAATTTTTCTATACATGGATGAACATGAAACTGTTATACTGAGTGCAATAAATTAGAGGTATAAAAGTAGATACAGAATAGTATCATTCATATGGGACTTAAATAAATAAAGGACAGTATGGCAAAACTACCCAGAGACAATAGAGATGAGGGCCGGAAAAATCAGCCCACTATATGAATCTTACTACAAAGAGTGGTGAGTGCAGATAGAAATAACGACACCAACAACTATCATGACAATGGTAGTTAGTGAGAGAAATGGAAGGCCTGTCTCGAAGACAGGCAGGGTTTAGGGAATGAGGGAGATGGGTGGTGTTGGTGGCAGGAAGATATCACTGGTGAAGGCAGTATACTTTTTATGACTGTAATCTAACTACAAACATGCTTGTAATCATAGATCTTAAATAAAGATAATATAAAAAGAAAGAAACAAAAAAGGAAGATAGGAAGAAAGAAATGAAGGAAGGAAGAAAAGAAGGAAGAAAGGAATGAAAGAAGAAAGGGAAGGAATAATGGAAAGAAAGAAGGAAGAAAGGAAAGAAGAAAGAAGGAAGAAAGATAGGAAAGAAAGGTAAGGAGGAATGAAAGGGAAGGAAGGGAAGGAAGGAAAAAAGGAAGGAGAGAAGGAAGAAAGATATAAAGAAAAGAAAGGAAGAAAGGAGGGAAAGAAGAAAATGGGAAGAAAGAAGAAAAACATCACTACATAAAATTGAGGCACTTCAATTTTAGTTCTGCACTTGAAAGGAAACAGCATCTAAGGTTCAAAGGTCACTCACAAAATGGGAGAAACTATTCCCTCAATACCCATCAGATAAGGGGTTAATATTAAAGATATATAAAGTACTGACAGAACTTAACAAGAAAAATAATCTAACCTCATCATCAGAAGAAATACAAATGGCTAAGAAGCACATGAAAAAATACTGCATATTACTAATAATCAGAGAAATGCAAATCAAAATAGGTATCATTTCATGTTACAGAGATGGCACACATCACAAAAAAGAACAACAATCAGTTCTGGTGTGGATGCGGACCTCTCGTTCACTCTTGTTGGAAATGCCACCTAGTTCAACCTTTCTGGAAAAGAATATGGATATTCCTCATTAAGCTGGAAATTGAGCTCCCATATGATCCAGCAATAGCACTCCTAGCAATAGCACTACTAGGGGTATCCCCTAGGGACACAAAAACTCAATAGAAATATGCCTTCAGCACACCTGTATTTATCAGAGCTTTATTTACAATAGACATTTACAATAGCTATTTACAATAGCACCTGGAAACACCCAGGTTTCCGACAATAGATGAGTGGCTAAAAAAATAGTACTACATCTACACAATGAAATACTATGCAGCTGGTCGAAAAAATGAAGTCATAAAATTTGCCTATACATGAATGGACATGGAGATTATCATGCTGAGTGAAATATGTCAGAGTGAGAGAGACACAGAATAGTTTCACTCATCTGTGGAATTTAAGAAAAATAAAGGAAAGAATGGTAATAATACCCAGAGACAATATAAATGCTGGCTGGAAGACTCAGCCCATAATATGAAGCTTACCACAAAGAGTGGTAAAAAGCGCAGTTAGAGAAATAACTACTCTAATTACTGTCATGACAATGTTAGTGAGAGAGAGAAATAGAATGCCTGCCCCAAAGACAGGCAGCGCCAGTGTGGGAGGAGGGAAATGAGGGACAATTGTGGCAGGAAAGTTACACTGGTAAATGGTGGTGTATATTTGTTGATTGAAACCCAACTGCTAATATTTACAAAAATGCTTAAAGTGCTTAAATAAATTCTTATAAAAAGAATTTTTTACATGTTGGTGAAAAGTGTTTTGCATTAAATATACTTTATGTAATGCTTATATTCTATACATTTTTGTAAGAATAAATTCATTAAAATAACTAAAAAACTACTGTTTTTAAAGCTATGTTTTCTTAAAATGTTATGTATAGTAATTATGAAGCAAACTATTGTAACTTATGATGAAAACTTCTAATGCTTCCACTTCTAACTTTGGTGACTGGAGCATATCTAACAATTGCCGTCACCATTTCGCACCTTGTGAAATCCTGTACTAAATGACTCTGGAAATATATGATTCTGGTTGGAAAGCAAATTAAAGCAATAAGCTCAGGTGTTTACTTATCCACACGTCATTGACTCCCTTTGCATTTCTTTTATTCCTATGTCAGGTATGTTTTTTTTTTTTTTATCTCCTGAGAGATGGCATTTACAGAGTTGAATTCCCATACCACCTGGGTGGGATTCTGAAGCTGTGGAGATTGTTGAGAGTAAAGCCACAGTCTAAAGGAATCATTTACTTCAATGACACTGCCTAATTCTTTACATCAACATTTCTAGATGGCTCTGCTTCCCATCTTATCCTACCTCATGCCTCCTGTGAGGATGTGAGTTTTGCTTGTGAAAACAACATCTTCCTTGTGACAGATGGTAAGGCTCTTTTCCAATAGAATTCCTAGTCTTTCAATAAATTTATTGTAGGATATGATCTGAGTCATATAGAAGAATTTTGATTTGGTAACTTGATTGTCTTTGCTTCCTACACCCAGCCATATCCTCTGCCTGGCCGCCTCAACTGCTCTCTGTGGTTTTTGGCTCCAATAAAGCCTTACTTCAGTGAAAGCTACCTGCACTTGCCATAGAAGTCAGTGAGTGTCCTTTTACAGTGTGGGTATTGAACTTCCTGGAATTTTGAGCCTCCACATATGATTGATTCCCCTGGCACCATCCAGGAAGCTTTAGCCATTTCTTTTAGTGTTAACAAAAAGCTTTTCTGTATTTGCTCTGTTTTTATTAGTTTTGCATTAGCTGAATATGTTTCCTATGTATATCCCAAGAGACTACTTAAAATATCTGTCTACTAGAAGTCAGGAGCTGACATGTAATCTTGGCAACTATATGTAAGAGGGGATTTGACTGCTTGTGCTGAGATTTTGTAGCTATTGCAATCTTGTAAAAATTTGAAGAACTTTCTAAGACTTTCTGAAATGGAACCTTTATCTCCAGGGTGGCAGAATTTATAGTCAGTGAGCAAGTAGTCTTTGTATCATCCTGCATAAATTCAAAGGCTGATATTGTTATTTATTAGCAGAATGACATGGGCCCAAGTTACTTAGCAAAAATATGCATTCATTTTCACTGTTCAAAAATGAAAATATCAGTATCTTTTTGTTTGTTTGTTTGTTTTGGTTTTTGGGCTACACCTGGTGATGCCCAGGGGTTACTCCTGGCTATGAGCTTAGAAATCACTCCTGGCTTCGGGGGCCATATGGGATGCTGGGGATAGAACCCAGGTCAGTACTGAGTCAGCCTCATGCAAGGCAAATGCCTACTACTCTGCTGTCACTCAGGCTCCAATATCAGTATCTTTTAATGCTAATGTCATAAAATTCAATTTAATATATATATAAGTAGGACACAGGACACTATCAAGTACAGAGGTTGCAAACTTTTTATAGAGAGAAAGAAATTGATAGAAAAAGTGTTCAGCTTTGTAGTTTGAGTTTTGCTGCACTGCTCAACTCTGTCAGTGTAATATATGAACAGTCACAGAGAATATATAAGGCAGTAACTGATGCTGTTTTCTAGTACAACTGGTTTACAAAACCTGAGTGGACCATATGTAGCTTATTAGCTATAATTAGTCAGCCCATGTTTTATAAAACATTTAACAAAAACTGGCTGCTTTTTAATTGAAGTCAGAGTTTTCTTTCTTTTTTTTTTTTTTTTTTTGGTTTTTGGGCCACACCCGGTGACACTCAGGGGTTACTCCTGGCTATGCGCTCAGAAGTCGCTCCTGCTTGGGGGACCATATGGGACGCCGGGGGATCGAACCGCGGTCCGTCCTAGGCTAGTGCAGGCAAGGCAGGCACCTTACCTCCAGCGCCACCGCCCGGCCCCGAAGTCAGAGTTTTCTATGTTTATTTGCTTTATAACTTTATACCATTTGGTTTAAATTTAATCGGCAGTTTTTTTGAGTATTATTCAGGTTCCCCAGAGGAAAGTGTTCTACAAACACTGGGAATTTTACTGGAGTTTATAATTAACATTTTGCTTACTTATTTTTATTTGATTTTCATTTTGGGCCATATTCAATGGTGCTCAGGGCTTGCTCCTGCCTCTGCACTAGGGATCACTCCTGGCAGTTCTCAAAGGACCATAAGCTACCAGGAGTTGAATCCCGGTCATTTGCATGGAAGGAAAATACCTTAGACATTATACTATACATTCAGACAAACTTTTTTTTTTTTTTTGGTTTTTGGGTCACACCCGGCAGCGCTTAGGGGTTACTCCTGGCTCTATGCTCAGAAATCGCTCCTGGCAGGCTCAGGGGACCATATTGGATGCCAGGATTCAAACCACCATCCTTCTACATGCAAGGCAAACACCCTACCTTTATGTTATCTCTCCGCCCCCTCCAGTCAAACTTTTATTAAAAGCTGTTACATTTGGTGTTGTAGAGAACCCCTCTGATAATGCTATGCACCCAAGCATAAAGATTTAACTGAAGAATACCATTTTTTGCTGTGAATGCTAACTTCTTTTATAAAGTGAAATAAGAGGCATAGGTAGAATGGGTTTTGTGCAACTCATATTTTTAAACTATGATAAACAGTGGGAATAAAATGTATTATTGCTCCATTACCTATACACGAGAAGGTTATAGATGAATTTACTTACAATCCTTTACCCTTTAAATGTCAAGCCTAGTCAGTAATATTGTTTAATACTTCTGACTAGGCACTTCTTTATTGCAGAATAGGACTTATGAGATCAATGTATTAAACTTTCTTGAAGTCACTCATGTTTTCTCTAACATAAATGAGACTATGCTCAACATACCTGAGTGCCAAGAAGTACAAGGTTTCTGTGAAAACAAGTTCTTCTAAGGGGTGAGGCCCTTGGTCAGATCCCTTGACTGGTACTAATTGGTGCCAGATAAGAAAATGTTTTTGATTACGGAAATATTTTTTTGAATAATAATAAAAAGTCTTATTTATTATGTCCTTTAAAGTTTCTGTCATCCAATATGGTAAAGAAAATTATAACAAGGATATATTGACCTCTTGAATATTTTTGTATCTAAAATTAGGAAAGCAAATAAGACACCATAATTAATTTAATTTATATTTCTAAAGGTCTGCTATTTAAAGCTTATAGATACATTTGAAGCAATGATTTTATTTTTTATATCTTTTATGTTTTACAGACTTATTAAACAACAGGAATTTTTAAATGTTGAAGACATTAGTGAGAGGTTGAAATGATGGCATAAATTCTGCAGACTGAAGAAATATAGAAAGATAATTTTACTGTTTTTACTACTGTTATTATAATTACTTTTGGGCCACTGTTTGGGACAATGGCCATCAGTATCCAAAGCAAAAATGAACAAAAAAAGGAACAACCATCCACATCACTACACACTTGTTATACAATGTAAGTATGTAAAAGTTATAATGTATTGAATATGATGGTTAATTTTATTATTTATATTCTTTCACAATATTTTCCAAACTTTTAATTTTATTTTTATATTGTTATTTATTGTTTGTATTCTTTTACTTAATAAGGGTAACCATGAAGACATTAAAAATATATTTTATGGGGCTGGAGCAATAGTTTACCTGGTAGGGAGTTTGCCTTGCACTTGGTTAAACCAGGTTTAATCCACACACTCCATATGATGGTCCCTGAAATTAATCAGAAGTGATCCCTTGCTTAGATCCAGGGTTAATTCCTGAGCTCCACTGGATCTGGCTCCCAACAAACAATAAGGAGCATTCCCACCACCAGAGTCAACCTCCCTCTACCAATGGACCCAGAGTGCATCCTATCCCACCACCCTCTGCCCCGTGACCATATTTTTAAACATCACTTTTTACTACGTAGCTACAGAGTCACCATTTATCATTGTTGTGAAAAAAGATGGGCTGTGGAGCAAACCATTAAATACCTTTGATGCAGGAGAACTCTTATCTTCTGAATTAGGAAATGTATCAGGTAAATGCCAAATCCCTTATTACAAAACTCCCTATGCTATTCAATATTCAAAAAAAAAAAAGAGTATACAAATGGCCAAAAGGCACATGAAAAAATGCTCAACATCACTAAACATCAGGGAGATACAAATCAAAACAACAATGAGATTGGCGCACATTACAAAGGATGAGAACAAGTAGTGCTGGCGGAGATGTGGAGAGAAAGGAACTCTTATTCACTGCTGGTGGAAATGCCATCTAGTCCAGCCTTTATGGTAAGCGATATGAAGATATAAGATTACAGGCGGGGGTGGGGTGGGGAGGAGGGAGATTTGGGACATTGGTGGTGGGAATGTTGTACCGGTGAAGGGGGTGTTCTTTAATGACTGAAATCCAACTACAATCATATTTGTAATCAAGGTGTTTAAATAAAGATATTAATATAAACGAGTAGAATTGCTGGGTCAAGAGAGAATTTTAAAATAATAAAATTGATTTTAATATGCAGAAAAGAGTATTTTTATATCAACTTGAGAGTGAAAGAAAAATATTGACTGAACTCTGCTGACAGTGATACTACTAAGATAGTGTCAGTTTGCAATTGGAAGTGTTATTTATTATACAGTATGTGGTTATTTATTGATTTGTGCCTGTAAAGAAATTCCCTTCTGTTTGAGGCTGAACAGGAATGACTCTGGTTAGACAGGGTTTTTTTTATCAGACCAAGTTTAACAGGGAATAGGCAGGACAAAGAAGCCAGGGTCCCTTCAGAAATCACTACTTAAGTCTTTTGGGAAATACAGCCAGCATCCAGGAGAAACAGTCATAAGTAAATATCAAAAGAAGCAGCCACAACCACGAGCACCAACCAACCAACCAACCAACCAACCAACCAACCAACCAACCAAGCAACCAATAATCACCAACAACCTTCCCTGAACTCCAGATGGGGGTTCTGATTCCCTACTCTCCAACTGCTTCTCAATTAAGTTACTTGAGAGATTTCTCTATGCCATAAAGTACAGACCCCCTTTCAGGGAGTCACCCAAGGACAGATTTGATATACTTATCAGGTATTATTTTACTCTATTAATGCTATCTTACAGTAAAAGCTTATATTGTAAGTAATTTATTAATTTGATTTAAGACTGAAATAAGAAATGGCTGTAGAAAGTTCAGAATAAAATGAAAAAGTTACCTTGTCAAAAGAGAGTATTAAGTAACAAGTGGGTAATTGCTCAGAAGATATTGGTATGAAGAAACTTCATTGTGAAATGGTGTAATAGTGATGTTGACTAGATGATAATACCATCTAATCAGCTAGGTAAGAAAATGACATAATTATAATTATCCATTTATTTTATTGATTTACTTAGATTAAAAGTAAAAAAGCTTTTCTGACTAACCTATAGTTAGACTAAGGAGGTAGTGTAATACTAATTAAAAGCAGTTCAACAGAATATCTTGAGCCTGAAACTTTCTTTTATTAATCTGGGAGAATTTAGGCAAAATAATCCCAATGAGTTTCAGGTTTTTCATTTTCAAAATGTGGATAATTTCTACTTTATATCTTTGTTTTGTTAAGTGAGACAAAGAAAGTACATGGAACATTGTTTGGAAAAGAAGAGGTTCAAAGAGTATTGGTTCTACTCCCTGCTCTAAGGGTTAAGATTTTGGGAAATATTATTGAAAAATTAATTATCACCAGATCTTTGGATTAATAGAAAATTTTATTTCTATTTAGTATGTTAATTATGTTTTAAATCATGTCTTATATCAATACAATGTTAAGTTGTATGTCAATGTCCTGAAGCAAAATGGTACCAACCAAACTCATAAAAGAAAAATAAGTGAAATGACTATTTTAAAGGTGTGGACAGAGTTAAGAAAAATAATCAAAAGGTGGTGAAGTGTTTTTTGTGTTAGCAAGTATAGAAAATTATAAATACTTCTAGGTATAGAAGGCAAATTGATGAAGGGAATAAATTTGTTAAGGACTATAGTGATGAGTTGCTAACATGAAGTAACTTCTGCTAAAATGTATGCTATGACAAGGAATAATCTAGTGATATTATGTTGTATAAAATAATAAATAGGCCCTTTGGATGGGGCTGGATGGTGGTGGATGATCATGGAGGCCCTTTTACTCTAGCCCAGCACCATGTGTATCCAACTCCTGCAGCCGTTGGGTCAGCAGGTTCAAGTAGAGGCGAGGAAATCATTCACAGACAGGTTCCAGAAAATATTAGCTTTATTCATGCCCTAGCCAACATGTGTGGCTTCTTTCATAACCTTTTATGCTGGATTTCTATTCAGCCCTGCATTGTACCTTGTTCCTCAGCCATCTCCTCCTCTTTCTTCCTCTTCCATTCTGCATTCATGCCAAACCCCCTTTTTACCCTGAGGCCAAACCTTTTGTAACCTTCCCAAGACCCCTCCCAGAAATGGGAGGGTCTTTCTTGTAGGTAAGGTTACACGAAGAATGAGGGTGTGTGGTAATATCTGCCCTACCTTTTTAAATAAAAATAAAAAAGCATAAGTTATCCTTTGTTTTTCTGGCTTCCACCTATAGCCAAAGGCAAGTAATATTTCCATAGCAACAAGTTTTAAAGTGAAAATTAATATATTATCCTTTTCCAAAAACATAACTTTTCTGCAAAATACACCATACAACTGTAACAAAATTTTCTTAATGCTTTCTACCAAGCACTATTCTGGAACTTCCTAGTTCCTATACCTCTTAATGTTATTTAAAATTAAGCATTTTATCCTGGAACTTCCATGTTCCTATTATATCATCTACCCATTTTTCTGAAACATTCATGTTCGTATTAATTTTTCCCTACACACAAACTACAAAAGCATATATACAGAACATACATTTTGAAAACAGGCCAGTACATTAAAATACACAGTAAAACATTATGCCATTGAAAACATTAACTATGGAAAACAATAAAGCACATTTAAATGGGCAAGAAAATGACTTAAATCAAGAGATACACCTGAAACAAAGTTAAATGCAGGCGGTTTTAAATCAAATTTTTAGTTGGTCTGTGCTGTTTTTCTCCCCTTATTTTTAAAAGAAACCACTACCTAATTTTATTCCATCACCAACACCAATTGTCTAGACTTTGTGTAAAATCTGTGGGCTTCCCATTTTTTTCCCTTCACCTAAAACCATTTGTCCAGATACCGGGCTTCTTCCATGGGGCTTCACTTCCATGGAGTCCCAGCCCCGCAGACAGGTCTGGGTGTGGTGCTTCTCAGCTGCAGCCTCTTAGCTCTCTGCTCTGCCCTGCTGCAGGACAAGGAGGGAGTTTCGGTGCTTTTTCTCGGAGAGAGTGATGCTCGCTGCCGCTGCCGCCACTGCCAAAGCTCTCTGTCACTGCAGCCTCTGCCTGGGAGCTAAAGCAACTTAGGGTCACCTGTGTCCAAAGTCCGAAATTTCCAAAGTCAAAATCCAAGTTCAGGTTAAAAGTCATGATGGGAAATCAGTCCACTCTTAACAGACTTTTTTCTCATTCTTTTCCAATAAAAGCCTTCCATCAGTCTCTGAGTAGGCTGAGTTTTTTGGAAAAATAATTTTTTGCAACAAAGTTTCAGTCCTGGGCCTCGATTGGGGGTGATCCAAGCTTCCACCAACCTTGTTTCAATGGCCTTTCTATCCCCAGAAGAGGTCTTGGCCATCTTTGAAAATGGCTCCACATGGTGGCCCACATTTTTGGGCTTATTCCACCTGAAAAGAGCCAAAATCATACCTCAGAACAGGAATCTCACCATGATAGCTGTCCTCTTGGGTTCAGAGTTCAAATCCACGTTCAGGGCACATTTTTGTTGTATAAAATAATAAATAGGCCCTTTGGATGGGGCTGGATGGTGGTGGATGGTGATGGAGGCCTTTTTCCTTCAGCTCAGCACCACATGTATCCAACTCCCTGCAGCTGGTGGGTCAGCAGGTTCTAGGGGAGAGTAAAAGAACATGTACAGAGCCTGTTATTATTCCCATGAAAGTATACCTCAAGTGTGGAGAAACCCTGTATCTCTTAAGCCAAGGGAATTCCCTTTCTAATTTTCCCGATATTTACTGTGCCTATGCAAAAAAAAAAAAAAAAAAAAAAAAAAAAGCACAAATAAATTTATTTTGGTTTTGTTATTGTTGTTGTTTTTCCCTGTGGCTTATTTTTTTTCTTTTGTGCTTTTTTTTTTGTTCTGAAACTATACTTTCTTCATTTTTTTTTTAAATTTTTATTTTGACCAAAGTGGATTACAAATCTTTCACAGTAAATTTTTAGGTACATAGTGATATTGAATCAGGGGCACTCTCACCACAAATGTTGTCCTCCCTCCAACCCTGTTCCTAGAATGCATCCCACATCCCCCTCCTTTACCACCTGGGTTGCTAGTATAAGTGGTCCCCCTGTGTCTAGCATGTCTGATCATTTTTTTTATTTCTACTTAATGTTCATAAGACTGTCTAGGCTTGGTACCCTCCATTATTTCCCCCTCAATTTGTGAGGCGAGGTAAGATGGTTCAAATTATGTGGTTCTGTTTGAAAAAAAGAAAAATAAATAAATAAAATGGGGCAAAAATCAAACAAGCAAAAAATGGGAGGAGTCTTTCTAGAGGCTATAAATATCAGTTTAAGAGAAGAAAGAGAAAAAGGGAGAAACCTAAAAACAATACTAAAAAAATAAAACAAAAACTTGAAAAGCACCACAGCAATAAAGATACCAACCGCACAATAACCACGGTTCTGAAACAAAACAAAACAAAACAAAGCACATACACAAAAAGAAAAGCTGGGGGGGGGGCAACAAATAACAATAGCACAACCAAAAAAAAAAGTTAATTTGTGCTTCTCCTGTTTTTTTTTTTTTCCTTGCATAGGCACAGTAAATATTGGGGAAATTAGAAAGGGAATTCCCTTGGTTTAAGAGATACAGGGTTTCTTTGCCCTTGAAGTATACTGTCATGGGAATAACTACAGGCTCTATACATGTTCTTTTATTTTCCCCTTGGTCCTTCGGTGGTGCCTGCAAACTTTCTGCTACATCGTGGATGATATGTGCTTTGTTTTTATTTCAGGACATGGTTATTGTGTGATTGTTGTCTTTATAGCTGTGGTGCTTTTCGATTTTTTTTTTTGTATTGTCGTTATGGTTTTCTTCTTTTTTTTTCCCTTTCTTCTCTTAAATTGTTATTTATATCCCCTGAAGGACTCCTCCCATTTTTTGCTTGTTTGATTTTTGTTCCATTTTATTTTTTTTTTCTTCTTTCCTTCAAGCAGGACCACATAAATTGAAACATCTTGTTCCGCCTCACAAATCAAGGGGGAAATAATAATATGACCAAACAGTAATATGAACATTAAGTAGAAATAAAAAAATGATTAGACTTAAACACCAAATCCAAAGCCAATGACAACAGAATCGATACCCAATCTACAACAAGCTAGACACAGTGGGGACCACTTATACTAGCAGCTCAGAGAGTAAAAAAGGGGGATATGGGATGCATGCTGGGAACAGAGGTGGAGGAAGGTCAACATTTGTGATGGGAATGTCCCTGATTCAATATCTCTATGTACCTAAAATATACTGTGAAAGATTTGTAATCCACTGTGGTCAAAATAATAATTAAAAATATATCACACTCCTTGAATAGTTTTATTAGTCTAACATTAAAAAATAGTATTATAGAGTTTTTAATTGGCTGATAATTGGAATCTGAAACTTGTATTTACTTCTGACCACATTATTTACTAGATCTGTGACCATTAGCTGGTTATTGCATTGCTGTAGTTATGTAGTGGCTTTGGATAGGTTCCTATGAAGATTAATTGATAATCCACATAAGGCATGTAGCACAGTCCCTGGCTTGGGCATAGTCACTGAGTGTTAATAATAGAGAAGATAGGAAAACACCATAAAAGTATTATGGTGTTTAAAAGCAATAAAAGGATTGCTTCCTGTGCTTCAGGCAGGAAACAGTAGGATCATAGAGAATAAATAGATGCTCAACCCAGGTTGATATGATGGTAGTAGCAGAATTGAAAAGACATTTTGACTTCAAAGGGAATGAGCCAGGAATAGTCAGGGAAACATAGAGGGAGTAGTATGTCAAAAGATAGAGAAACAAGAAAGTTGGAATTATAAATAGAGGGAGTTGAGAATGGAACTGTGGCTGTAATAAAATTAAGGCCAAGGGGTTAATCTGAAGAGCTATGCTGAGTCTAAATGTATTAGGTTTACTTTTTTGTACAAAGTAGTCAAATGCCAGAAGTAAAGACAACGTTAGGCCATTCAGGAAATTTACTGACCCATAATATGGCTAAGTTGCATTTTTAAAATGAACCTTAGTTAGCAAGGTGAGTAATGATTTAGAGATAATTTGGAGATTATGACAGAAATCTAGATAGGAAGTATGAGGTACGTATATGAGAGTCTAAATGCTGAGGAGGGAAAGGAAAATTAGGAAGCTATTTAAAGTACAACTAATTTATTTTGGATAATAAAAGGAGAAAATAGTCAAGAAAAAACATATTTGTTGTAATTGCTTCTTAGGTGAGTGTTGGAAATTCATAAAAATATAAAATATAAGCATTAAGGAAGTTTTGGGAATAAGGCTTACATTTTATGTTTTCTAAATATTAATGTTTTCTAAAATCATTCAAGTAATTCAGTGGGCAGTTTACTATTTGAATCAAGTCAATGAGTTATTTTTAACTAAAGATGTGGTCTTGTAACACTGGTCTGTGGATCATACTTGAAACTGAGGTGGTTGAAATTAACCAGAAAAGTACAGTGGCACCTATTCAGTAGTTGTTGATGTTTTGGATTAAAAAAATCTAATAAGTAAATTAATAATTACAGAAGTGTTCTCAAATTTGAAAGAAAGATATAGTTTTCAACTGTGTTTTTCTTACCTATTAAGATTTTTCGAAATGATGTAGTTCTCGATATCATGATAATTACAATGGATTATTTCAAGACACCTTTTCTTTGTGTTGAAAGAATCAAAAAATGGAATGAAAATATTTGATACTGATCTTGAACACAATATAAAATACCCTAGGAAGCTGAAAACTTGCAGCAGGAATTCATCAATCTCTTTTTCTGTATATTCTTTTGTAAGGTATGTGAAATATATTTTGTTTTTATTTCTCTAATGAAAGATATCTTTAATGTTGTCTTTGATTTTAATATTAGAAGTCAAAGGTATGAAAAATAAAATGTTAAATTACTCAGCTCACTATATTAGCTCATAATACATGTTTATTTATATAAGTTATAAGCTCTACAAATAAATTTAATTCATATTGGCAATTAAACTACGCTAAAATTAGCTAGTTACTACCAGAAAAACAAAACACATCATTAGATCACTAACTTTAATAATATGAAATTACTCATATTAATCATATTTAAGTAAATTAATATTAATTTATTAAGTTAAATAGTTAATACATATCAATAATATTAATAATATGAAATCAATCATATTTGTCCTCAATCAGTAAGTACAAAACTGAGACAATGGAAAGATGTGAGCAGGTAGCTGATGGACAGAATTTTTTTTGCACAGAAAATGCTTTAATTAACTTATTTATTTTAACTTGTTGTCTTCATAAGGTGAATTATAAGGGCTTCACTTAGCAATTTCATTCTGAATAGCATATTCTTAAGTTGGAAACTAAACTGTTGACTAGTATTAAGAGGCAGAGAAATAAAAGACAGTGAGATTGTATTGATAAAAAGAATACAACTAGGGATTGGAGAGAGAGCATGGAGGTAGGGCATTTGCCTTGCATGCAGAAGGATGGTGGTTTGAATCCCAGCATCCCATATGGTCCTGCCAGGAGCAATTATCTGAGTGTAGAGCCAGTGTAGAATGCTACTGGGTGTGACCCCCCCCAAAAAAAAACCAAATACAACTATATTTTATATTTAAAGATGATTATGGTTTTAGGCTTCAATTGTTAATATATTTACTAAGAAATATTTCGAAATACTGTAGCAACAACTAGACTATTGATAGCCTCCCTCAATTCAAAAGGTTGTTGGACACTTGGGCACATTCTCTCCAAAACTGTACTTGCCCCTTTATCAGAAACCATTATTTATTATTTATATTATTAAATTGCAAGTTGGTTTTTTTTTTTTTTTGCATATGTTGGATTGAAATTTCTAATTTGGGCTCTCAGATGTTCTACTGCAGTATAATCAATAAGTCCTTACATCACATTCTGAAACTTATGTCCACAAACCATTCAAATAAAAAAAAAAGAATATTCTTGAAATATAACTGAACACGAATTAAGTGGACTAATGATTATTGGTACTTCTGACATAAAGAAACCACAAATATACTTTGTCAAAGGTCAAGAGATCTGGGCTATGGATCTGGAAGGATGCCAGTGTCAGTACCTTATCCTGTTGCCTGCTTTGCTTGGTAAGACACCAACATGCAATGGCAGCTCCTCACATTCTATTAAAAAGTCTTCTATTTTCTTGGGGCCAGAGTGGTGATGCAAGTGGTAAGGCATTTGCCTTGCCTGCGCTAGCCTAGGAACAGACCACAGTTCAATCCCCTGGCCTCCCATATGGTCCCCCAAGCCAGGAACCGATTTCTGAGCACATAGCCAGGTGTAACCCCTGGGCGTCCCTGGGTGTGGCCCAAAAACGAAAAACAAAAAGTCTTATATTTTCTGTATATTCAGAAGAATATACATGTTAACTCTGGACTATACCATATATTCTTGCATACTTCAATTCAAGTTACCTCTAGACATATTATATATAGGTATTCACATTATTTTCTAAATTTGTGAGGATTTTTAACTTTTTAAATATAATTTATAGTAAAGATGTACTGGGAAGATAGTATAGCAGTTTGGCTGTTTTCTTCGCACACGGCTGACACAAGTTTGATTTTTGGTACTCAATACAGTCCCCTGAGCATAACCAGGAGTGATCTCTGAGCACAGAACTAGAAATATGCTTTGTGCTTAATTAAAAACAACAACAACAACAAACCAAACCACCCCTTTATAATACCTCCAGACTACCAAATCCCCAAAATAGAAGTATAATTAGTGGAGTTTAACTATATATTAATAATGTATTAAATGGATTGCCTCACTTAATCTTCATAATATCTCAATAATGTATATATAGATAATATTCTTATTTAGATGAGAAAACTAGGCTGAGAAAGCTAATTTGTTTAAGGTAACCTGTTTAAAGTTACAGTTAGTAAGTAAAGAAGCTGGACTTTAAAATTGGACCTGTTACAATATTTTTACTTATACTCCACGTACCATACTTCTATTTTGATGACCACTTTAATTCTATGTTCAGTCAATAGGAGTCTTAGCTGTTGAAATCTACGTAATTTTGGAAAAATATACAAAACATAAAGCAATTTGGAAGCTTCCAAACTAATTTTTTGAATAATTTTTATTGTGACCAGAAGTGAATAACAAATCTTTCATACTAATATTTGAGGTACATAGTGACAGTTAATTAGGGCCATTCCCACCACCAGGGCTGTCCTCCCTTCACCCCTCTTCCCAGCATGCGTCCCATATATCCCTCCTTTGCCCCCTGGAGTGCTAGTGTAACTTGTTGTAGATGGGGTATCGATTCTGTTGTTATTGACTTTGGATTTGGTGTTTAAGTCTGATTATTTTTTATTTCTACTCAATGTTCATATGGCTGTTTGGTCCTAGTACCTTTTCGTTTTTATTTCCCCCTCAATTCATGAGGCAGAACAAGAGGATTCAAGTTGTGTGGTTCTGCTCAGAGAAGACAAAAAAAGAAAAAAAAAAAAGAAGAAAAACATAACATAAAGGCCAACAAACAACAGCTTCCAAACTACTTTTGGTTTGTTTTTGTTTTTGTTTTTTGGCCACACCCATTTGATGCTCAGGGGTTACTTCTGGCTAAGCGCTCAGAAATTGCCCTTGGCTTGGGGGGACCATATGAGACACCAAGGGATCAAACCTCTGTTCTTCCTTGGCTAGCACTTGCAAGGCAGACACCTTACCTCTAGCGCCCCTCACCGGCCCCTACACTATTTTAACTAATTGCCTACATATATCTGAAGTCTACACTTCATGGTTCAATATGGTAAATGATAATCACACATGGTGATTTAAGTTTAAATGAAGTAAACTGATATAAACTAAAACATTAATTCACCTTCATACTAGCATTGTATCAGAGGTCAAAAAGTCACTTAAGATGCAAATGCACAGTGAAAATACAAAATATTTTCATCATCAAAACTGATATTGAGTAGGGCTCAAAAGAGAGTACAGTGGATAGGGCACTTGTCTTGCATGTTGTCGACACAGGTTTAATCCCTGGTATTCCAAATGCACTGTCGTGAGTAAGTCCTGAGTGCAGAGCAAGATGTAACCCATTAACATTGTCAGGTGTATCCTCTGACCTCGAAAACAAACAAAAAATGATATTGACCATATCTAGTCTTTATGGTGGAATCTTAAAATTACAAACATTTCTATTATTTACAAATAACTGTTTATTTGTTATAACTGAACATATGTCTTTGTTATATTTAGAGCTTTTAGAACAGCTCAGTCTATTATCTATAAACTATGAGTTCAATGTTCAGTCTTATTAGGAACATTACTTGCTTTTTTTGAATTCATAATATTTTTCTTTATTTCCTTAAAAATTTTTAAAATTAAAATCCTTGTGATTTACAAAGTATTTTATAGTTGGGTTTCAGACATACAATGTTTAGGACCAATCCCCCCATCACTGTCAAACTTTCTCCACCAATATTCTTAGAGTCCAATCCAAGCCACCACCCCTTGCACCCCAGACCACCAGCATAACAGAACTGTTTTTTAATTTTGTTTTTTAAAGAATGAATCTCATGTTTTCATTTTTGAATCTCACTTAGATTTTTAGTTCTGTACTTTCCTAATACCACCAATGCACCTAAGACCCCTTTCCCTCATTTGTATTTCTCCTTCTGCACTCAATTTTTTTTCATACTCTGGGACCTAGAGTATTCTCAACAACTCACATTTAAACCATTGCATTTCTAAATAAATACCACATCTAAGTGATATTCTATATTTATTCTTTTTCCAGCTTACTTCATTTGACATAATACCTTCCAGTTCCATTCAAGTTGCAACAAATTGCATTATTGCATCATTCCTTACACCTATGTAACAGTCCATTGTAGATATATACCACATCTTTATGATCCACTCATCTGTTGTTGGACATCTAGGTTTATTTCCAGACTTAGCTATTGCACTGAGTGCTGCAATGCATGCATCCTTTTGGATCAGTGTTTTTCTGTACTGATGATAGATACCCATAAGTAGGATTGTTGGGTCATATGGCAGATCGATTCTTGGTTTACTGAGAACCCTTCATATTGTTTTCCATAGGGGCTAGACCAGGCAGCTTTCATCAGCAGTGGATGGGAGTTCCTATCGCACTACATCTTCACCAATAGATATTGTTCCCAGTATTCTTGATATGTGCTATCCTCAATGATATAAGATAGTATCTCATTGTTGTTTTGCTTGGATTTCTCTAATGATAATTGATGATGAGCATTTTTTCATGTCCCTGTTGGCCATCTATTGGTCTTCCTTAGAGAAGTGTCTATTCCTTTCCTTTCCCCATTTTTTGATGGGATTTTTAAGTTTTGTGGGGTTAACCATTGTGAGTACCTTGAGTATCCTAGATATCCTTTCTCTGAGGTGCACAAAACTTTTCTTGGTCAAACTTTATTTTGACCCTTCTGACTCGGGGCATACACCTAACAGTGCTCAGTGATTACTCCTGGCTCTGCACTCAGGGTTTATGCCTGGCAACATTCCCTAATCATCTGAGGTGCTGGGAATTCTCGAATAACTAGAATTATCAAGTTTATACAACTTGTAATTGAAATTCATAATTATAAGATTAGAAACTTAGACTATGGCAGTGTCTTCAAATATCACTTGGTTGACATGACAATGGAAAAGAACAACCTCTATGCAAACACATTGTTTAACACTATCACTTTATAATGAAGTCTGTTGTTTTTAAGATTATGAATAATCTTCCAAAATCTCCTCCCCAAGTTCTCCCATTCATTGACCTGGTCTCCAATTGTTTAGAGATAGTTATCACATTCCATTCTAAAGATTTTAGATGAAATATTTTTTAATCCTAAACATTAAAAAGTATTCCTTTAGAGAAATAATTGAAGCACTCTTCAAACTTTTAACATTTTTTTTTAATTTTAAGTACACTTTTTTGTTTTCATTCCAGCTGCTCAATATATTTTAAAGGTCATTCTCCTTTGCTTTACTATATTATCGAGGTATTCTGGTTATTGCATTCCCAGTGGTCTGGACTCCCTGACTTCCAGCTCTTCTATTGCAATGAAATATGACACCCATTTGCAGATGAAATTATTCGAAAACCTACAATAAGTAGCCTGTAAACTATGAAATATTTTGTTATTATTAAGTTATAATTCTTTTGCTTTTTAATTCACAGAAGCATCCTAAATTTGAACTTAGGATGTTATTTGTTTTTATTATTTTAATTCTGATTCTTTGGATATTTTTGAATTTTCAGTTGAATGTTGACAGAAAGATTTATGCATTACTGTAAATTTGAAAAATGCTTACTATAAATTCATTCCAAATCACTGATGAAAATATAGAGCAAATTCCCGAATTCTTGCCCATACTTTCATTTCTATTGACCTTATTTGATATGGCGTAGTATAATTTTAATTTATTTTTTTGTGCCACACTCTTGATGCTCAGGGGTTACTCCTGGCTATGTGCTCAGAAATCACTCCTGTATTGGGGGACCATATGGGACACTGGGGGATCAAACGCTTTCTGTTTAGGTCAGATGTGTGCAAGGCAAATACGCCTTACCACTGCACCACCTCTCTGGCTTCTATGATTTTAATTTTTAATTAAAAACTTAAAGTATTGTGTAAATCCTGATTGTGCTTTTACTAACTTTGTAACTTCTAGAAAACTACTTCTTGGGGCTAGAGCAGTGGTGCTAGAGGTAAGGCATCTTGCCTTGCAAGTGCTAGCCTAGGATGGACAGTGGTGGTTCGATCCCATATGGTCCCCCAAACCAGGAGCGATTTCTGAGCGCATAGCCAGGAGTAGCCAGCCCCTGAGCATCACTGGGTGCGGCCAAAAACAAACAAACAAACTAACTAACTAACTAAACTACTTCTCTAAATCAAACTTTTCACTTCCACAAAATAAAACTAATAGTTTTATTTTTTAGTCTTTTTTTTTTTTCGTTTTTGCTTTTGTTTTTGTTTTGTTTTTTTGGGTCATGCCCGGTGACGCTCAGGAGTTACTCTTGGCTCTGCGCTCAAAACTCGCTCCTGGTAGGCATGGGGGACCTTATGGTATGCCAGGATTCAAACCTTCCTCGGTCTTGGATTGGCTGCATGCAAGGCAAACGACCTATCACTGTGTTATCTCTCTGACCCCAATAGTCATTGTCTTTACCTTATTGGCTCAGAAATAAAATAAGAAAATCTGTAAAATCCTTAGCTCAATGTTATATTTTATATTGAAATGTCAAAATTAGCAATTATTATATATAAAAAGATTTTCATAAATTATTTAGAAAAGGGGCCGGGAAGGTGGCGCTAGAGGTAAGGTGTCTGCCTTACAAGCGCTAGCCAAGGAACGGACCGCGGTTCGATCCCCCGGCGTCCCATATGGTCCCCCCAAGCCAGGGGCGATTTCTGAGCACATAGCCAGGAGTAACCCCTGAGCGTCAAACGGGTGTGACCCAAAAACCAAAAAAAAAAATTATTTAGAAACATGTTTTTTTGTTATTTTATCTTTTTTCTTGGTTTTTGAGTCACATCGGGTAGTGATCAGGGCTTACTCCTGGTTCTGCATTCATTGAATCATGCCTGGAGGGTCTCAGAGGTTCTAGGATTCAAATCTTGGTTGCTCAAATGCTGTACTGTCACAGAGACCCATAATTCTTTAAATATCTTATCAACAGGAAGAAAACTTACTGGCTTAACTGTGGATGAAGAACTTCTATATTGGAGTACCACAGCAAAAGATAGCACACTGATTTATTAAGCAAAGAAAGACAATCCAGCTGTTCTAGGTGCTAGACCAACAGAATAAACATATTTACAGCTCAGTTCTGCAGCCTTTCTCAGGTGAAAAGTCACATTCTACTTTTTTTTTAAATTTTTATTTTGACCAAAGTGGATTAAAAATCTTTGTTCTCTAGGTTAGTGTCAGAAAAGTATCCTAGTGTGCCCATTTCCAGTGTTGTTTCTCCAAGCTCTTCATGTGCTCTTAACACTATTCCAAATTCTCTCAAGGACTTGCACACCATGTGGTAGCTGTTTGCCCTCGGTACAAGATTGCTTTTGTATATATTCTATTCAGTATGGTGATTAACTTTATATGGAAAACTTGTTCAACTTGCCTATTCATTTTCTCATCTCTGTTCCATATTTACTATTCTTTCCTTTTTTTCTCCTCTGATACTTCAGATTTCTCACTGGTGTCAAAAAACATTGAATAAAGCTTTAAGTTTCTCCACCCCCTAGGTAAAGTTCCTTATTTATGACACTGCAACCTACATCTATTGTGTACTTAGTTATGTGTTGCTATTTTTGTTAAGTTACTTTTTTTTCTTTTTTTGGGCTACATCCAGCGGCTCTCAGGATTACTTTTGTCTCTACACTCAGAAATCTTCTTGGCAGGCTTGAGGGGCCATATGGAATGCTGACATTGAACCTGGGTCAGTCCCATTTAAGGCAATCTCCCTACCACTATGGTATCGATCTGACCCCAAAGTTACTATTCTTTATTTTGCATTTGCCAGTGTGTGTGTGTGTGTGTGTGTGTGTGTGTGTGTGTGTGTGAGTGTGTGTTTAAGCTTTTTAAGCTCCGAGAGTTTTACTGTGCAATGCTGTGCAAAGCCATGGCTGATACAAGCACATCACATTGTCGCAGAACT